>NW_028137355.1:0-44521 GCF_965140915.1 Aythya marila | reverse complement strand
GGAAAAGTGTAAATTGCGGGTTTTGGAGAACATCAGGTAGGTTTAGTGTCGTTTTTGGGTGGATCTATGTTTTTTGGTGATTTTCTTCCAGTTTTGGGGGTGATTCCGTTCTTGTTTGGGGTGTTTTTGACTTGTTTTGGGGTCTCCGTTGGGTTTTAGTTGGATTCTCGTTGGTCGTTAAGGTAAATGGGAATGGATTGTGGGTTTTGAAGAAGATCAGGTGAGTTTAGGGTGGTTTTGCGGGGAAATTGATAGTTTTTGGTGTTTTTTCTTCTGATCCAGTTCTTTTTTGGGGTGTTTTGGACGTGTTTTGGGGTTTCCGTTGGGTTTCGTTGAGTTCCTACTGGGTTTTATGGTGGTTGGGAGTGGACATTTGGATTTGGAGAACATCAGGTAGGTTTAGAGTGGTTTTGGGATTGGATCCGTGCTTTTTGGGGTTTTCTTTCGTTTTTGGGGGTGATCCTGTTCTTGTTTGGGGTGTTTTTGACGTGTTTTGGGTTCTCCGTTGGGTTTCGTTGGGTTTTCCGTGGTCATCATGGTGGAAAAGTGTAAATTGTGGGTTTTGGAGAACATCAGGTAGGTTTATGAGGACTTTTGGGGCAGATTCATGGTTTTTAGGGTTTTCTTCTGTTTTTTCTACTGATCCAGTTGTTTTTCAGTGTGTTTTTGAAGTGTTTTGGGTTCTCCGTTGGGTTTCGTTGGGTTTTCCGTGGTCATCATGGTGGAAAAGTGTAAATTGTGGGTTTTGGAGAACATCAGGTAGGTTTAGGGGGACTTTTGGGGTGGATTCATGGTATTTGGGATTTTCTTCTGTTTTTTGGGGGGGAGTGATCGAATTCATTTTTGGGGTGTTTTTGACGTGTTTTGGGGTCTCCGTTGGGTTTTGTTGGGTTCTTGTTGGTCATCATGTTGGAAAAGTGTAAATTGCGGGTTCTGGAGAACATCAGGTAGGTTTAGTGTCGTTTTTGGGTGGATCTATGTTTTTTGGTGATTTTCTTCCAGTTTTGGGGGTGATTCCGTTCTTGTTTGGGGTGTTTTTGACTTGTTTTGGGGTCTCCGTTGGGTTTTAGTTGGATTCTCGTTGGTCGTTAAGGTAAATGGGAATGGATTGTGGGTTTTGAAGAAGATCAGGTGAGTTTAGGGTGGTTTTGCGGGGAACTTCATAGTTTTTGGTGTTTTTTCTTCTGATCCAGTTCTTTTTTGGGGTGTTTTTGACGTGTTTGGGGTTTCCGTTGGGTTTCGTTGAGTTCCTACTGGGTTTTATGGTGGTTGGGAGTGGACATTTGGATTTGGAGAACATCAGGTACGTTTAGAGGGGTTTTAAGATTGGATCCGTGCTTTTTGGGGTTTTCTTTCGTTTTTGGGGGTGATCCTGTTCTTGTTTGGGGTGTTTTTGACGTGTTTTGGGTTCTCCGTTGGGTTTCGTTGGGTTTTCCGTGGTCATCATGTTGGAAAAGTGTAAATTGTGGGTTTTGGAGAACATCAGGTAGGATTATGAGGACTTTTGGGGCAGATTCATGGTTTTTAGGGTTTTCTTCTGTTTTTTCTACTGATCCAGTTGTTTTTCAGTGTGTTTTTGAAGTGTTTTGGGTTCTCCGTTGGGTTTCGTTGGGTTTTCCGTGGTCATCATGGTGGAAAAGTGTAAATTGTGGGTTTTGGAGAACATCAGTTAGGTTTATGAGGACTTTTGGGGCAGATTCATGGTTTTTAGGGTTTTCTTCTGTTTTTTCTACTGATCCAGTTGTTTTTCAGTGTGTTTTTGAAGTGTTTTGGGTTCTCCGTTGGGTTTCGTTGGGTTTTCCGTGGTCATCATGTTGGAAAAGTGTAAATTGTAGGTTTTGGAGAACATCAGGTAGGTTTAGGGGGACTTTTGGGGTGGATTCATGGTATTTGGGATTTTCTTCTGTTGTTTTGGGGGGAGTGATCGAATTCATTTTTGGGGTGTTTTTGACGTGTTTTGGGGTCTCCGTTGGGTTTTGTTGGGTTCTTTTTGGTCATCATGGTGGAAAAGTGTAAATTGCGGGTTCTGGAGAACATCAGGTAGGTTTAGTGTCGTTTTTGGGTGGATCTATGTTTTTTGGTGATTTTCTTCCAGTTTTGGGGGTGATTCCGTTCTTGTTTGGGGTGTTTTTGACTTGTTTTGGGGTCTCCGTTGGGTTTTAGTTGGATTCTCGTTGGTCATTAAGGTAAATGGGAATGGATTGTGGGTTTTGAAGAAGATCAGGTGAGTTTAGGGTGGTTTTGTGGGGAAATTGATAGTTTTTGGTGTTTTTTCTTCTGATCCAGTTCTTTTTTGGGGTGTTTTGGACGTGTTTTGGGGTTTCCGTTGGGTTTCGTTGAGTTCCTACTGGGTTTTATGGTGGTTGGGAGTGGACATTTGGATTTGGAGAACATCAGGTAGGTTTAGAGTGGTTTTGGGATTGGATCCGTGCTTTTTGGGGTTTTCTTTCGTTTTTGGGGGTGATCCTGTTCTTGTTTGGGGTGTTTTTGACGTGTTTTGGGTTCTCCGTTGGGTTTCGTTGGGTTTTCCGTGGTCATCATGGTGGAAAAGTGTAAATTGTGGGTTTT
Organism: Aythya marila; assembly: GCF_965140915.1. Classification (NCBI taxonomy): domain Eukaryota; kingdom Metazoa; phylum Chordata; class Aves; order Anseriformes; family Anatidae; genus Aythya; species Aythya marila. The sequence goes on along the minus strand of NW_028137355.1, from coordinate 41,953 downwards.
GGAGAACATCAGGTAGGTTTATGAGGACTTTTGGGGCAGATTCATGGTTTTTAGGGTTTTCTTCTGTTTTTTCTACTGATCCAGTTGTTTTTCAGTGTGTTTTTGAAGTGTTTTGGGTTCTCCGTTGGGTTTCGTTGGGTTTTCCGTGGTCATCATGGTGGAAAAGTGTAAATTGTGGGTTTTGGAGAACATCAGGTAGGTTTAGGGGGACTTTTGGGGTGGATTCATGGTATTTGGGATTTTCTTCTGTTTTTTTGGGGGGGAGTGATCGAATTCATTTTTGGGGTGTTTTTGACGTGTTTTGGGGTCTCCGTTGGGTTTTGTTGGGTTCTTGTTGGTCATCATGTTGGAAAAGTGTAAATTGCGGGTTCTGGAGAACATCAGGTAGGTTTAGTGTCGTTTTTGGGTGGATCTATGTTTTTTGGTGATTTTCTTCCAGTTTTGGGGGTGATTCCGTTCTTGTTTGGGGTGTTTTTGACTTGTTTTGGGGTCTCCGTTGGGTTTTAGTTGGATTCTCGTTGGTCGTTAAGGTAAATGGGAATGGATTGTGGGTTTTGAAGAAGATCAGGTGAGTTTAGGGTGGTTTTGCGGGGAAATTGATAGTTTTTGGTGTTTTTTCTTCTGATCCAGTTCTTTTTTGGGGTGTTTTGGACGTGTTTTGGGGTTTCCGTTGGGTTTCGTTGAGTTCCTACTGGGTTTTATGGTGGTTGGGAGTGGACATTTGGATTTGGAGAACATCAGGTAGGTTTAGAGTGGTTTTGGGATTGGATCCGTGCTTTTTGGGGTTTTCTTTCGTTTTTGGGGGTGATCCTGTTCTTGTTTGGGGTGTTTTTGACGTGTTTTGGGTTCTCCGTTGGGTTTCGTTGGGTTTTCCGTGGTCATCATGGTGGAAAAGTGTAAATTGTGGGTTTTGGAGAACATCAGGTAGGTTTATGAGGACTTTTGGGGCAGATTCATGGTTTTTAGGGTTTTCTTCTGTTTTTTCTACTGATCCAGTTGTTTTTCAGTGTGTTTTTGAAGTGTTTTGGGTTCTCCGTTGGGTTTCGTTGGGTTTTCCGTGGTCATCATGGTGGAAAAGTGTAAATTGTGGGTTTTGGAGAACATCAGGTAGGTTTAGGGGGACTTTTGGGGTGGATTCATGGTATTTGGGATTTTCTTCTGTTTTTTGGGGGGGAGTGATCGAATTCATTTTTGGGGTGTTTTTGACGTGTTTTGGGGTCTCCGTTGGGTTTTGTTGGGTTCTTGTTGGTCATCATGTTGGAAAAGTGTAAATTGCGGGTTCTGGAGAACATCAGGTAGGTTTAGTGTCGTTTTTGGGTGGATCTATGTTTTTTGGTGATTTTCTTCCAGTTTTGGGGGTGATTCCGTTCTTGTTTGGGGTGTTTTTGACTTGTTTTGGGGTCTCCGTTGGGTTTTAGTTGGATTCTCGTTGGTCGTTAAGGTAAATGGGAATGGATTGTGGGTTTTGAAGAAGATCAGGTGAGTTTAGGGTGGTTTTGCGGGGAACTTCATAGTTTTTGGTGTTTTTTCTTCTGATCCAGTTCTTTTTTGGGGTGTTTTTGACGTGTTTGGGGTTTCCGTTGGGTTTCGTTGAGTTCCTACTGGGTTTTATGGTGGTTGGGAGTGGACATTTGGATTTGGAGAACATCAGGTACGTTTAGAGGGGTTTTAAGATTGGATCCGTGCTTTTTGGGGTTTTCTTTCGTTTTTGGGGGTGATCCTGTTCTTGTTTGGGGTGTTTTTGACGTGTTTTGGGTTCTCCGTTGGGTTTCGTTGGGTTTTCCGTGGTCATCATGTTGGAAAAGTGTAAATTGTGGGTTTTGGAGAACATCAGGTAGGATTATGAGGACTTTTGGGGCAGATTCATGGTTTTTAGGGTTTTCTTCTGTTTTTTCTACTGATCCAGTTGTTTTTCAGTGTGTTTTTGAAGTGTTTTGGGTTCTCCGTTGGGTTTCGTTGGGTTTTCCGTGGTCATCATGGTGGAAAAGTGTAAATTGTGGGTTTTGGAGAACATCAGTTAGGTTTATGAGGACTTTTGGGGCAGATTCATGGTTTTTAGGGTTTTCTTCTGTTTTTTCTACTGATCCAGTTGTTTTTCAGTGTGTTTTTGAAGTGTTTTGGGTTCTCCGTTGGGTTTCGTTGGGTTTTCCGTGGTCATCATGTTGGAGTGTAAATTGTAGGTTTTGGAGAACATCAGGTAGGTTTAGGGGGACTTTTGGGGTGGATTCATGGTATTTGGGATTTTCTTCTGTTGTTTTGGGGGGAGTGATCGAATTCATTTTTGGGGTGTTTTTGACGTGTTTTGGGGTCTCCGTTGGGTTTTGTTGGGTTCTTGTTGGTCATCATGGTGGAAAAGTGTAAATTGCGGGTTCTGGAGAACATCAGGTAGGTTTAGTGTCGTTTTTGGGTGGATCTATGTTTTGGGGGGATTTTCTTCCAGTTTTGGGGGTGATTCCGTTCTTGTTTGGGGTGTTTTTGACTTGTTTTTGGGGTCTCCGTTGGGTTTTAGTTGGATTCTCGTTGGTCGTTAAGGTAAATGGGAATGGATTGTGGGTTTTGAAGAAGATCAGGTGAGTTTAGGGTGGTTTTGCGGGGAAATTGATAGTTTTTGGTGTTTTTTCTTCTGATCCAGTTCTTTTTTGGGGTGTTTTGGACGTGTTTTGGGGTTTCCGTTGGGTTTCGTTGAGTTCCTACTGGGGTTTTATGGTGGTTGGGAGTGGACATTTGGATTTGGAGAAACATCAGGTAGGTTTAGAGTGGTTTTGGGATTGGATCCGTGCTTTTTGGGGTTTTCTTTCGTTTTTGGGGGTGATCCTGTTCTTGTTTGGGGTGTTTTTGACGTGTTTTGGGTTCTCCGTTGGGTTTCGTTGGGTTTTCCGTGGTCATCATGGTGGAAAAGTGTAAATTGTGGGTTTTGGAGAACATCAGGTAGGTTTAGGGGGACTTTTGGGGTGGATTCATGGTATTTGGGATTTTCTTCTGTTGTTTTGGGGGGAGTGATCGAATTCATTTTTGGGGTGTTTTTGACGTGTTTTGGGGTCTCCGTTGGGTTTTGTTGGGTTCTTGTTGGTCATCATGGTGGAAAAGTGTAAATTGCGGGTTCTGGAGAACATCAGGTAGGTTTAGTGTCGTTTTTGGGTGGATCTATGTTTTGGGGGGATTTTCTTCCAGTTTTGGGGGTGATTCCGTTCTTGTTTGGGGTGTTTTTGACTTGTTTTGGGGTCTCCGTTGGGTTTTAGTTGGATTCTCGTTGGTCGTTAAGGTAAATGGGAATGGATTGTGGGTTTTGAAGAAGATCAGGTGAGTTTAGGGTGGTTTTGCGGGGAAATTGATAGTTTTTGGTGTTTTTTCTTCTGATCCAGTTCTTTTTTGGGGTGTTTTGGACGTGTTTTGGGGTTTCCGTTGGGTTTCGTTGAGTTCCTACTGGGTTTTATGGTGGTTGGGAGTGGACATTTGGATTTGGAGAACATCAGGTACGTTTAGAGTGGTTTTGGGATTGGATCCGTGCTTTTTGGGGTTTTCTTTCGTTTTTGGGGGTGATCCTGTTCTTGTTTGGGGTGTTTTTGACGTGTTTTGGGTTCTCCGTTGGGTTTCGTTGGGTTTTCCGTGGTCATCATGGTGGAAAAGTGTAAATTGTGGGTTTTGGAGAACATCAGTTAGGTTTATGAGGACTTTTGGGGCAGATTCATGGTTTTTAGGGTTTTCTTCTGTTTTTTCTACTGATCCAGTTGTTTTTCAGTGTGTTTTTGAAGTGTTTTTGGGTTCTCCGTTGGGTTTCGTTGGGTTTTCCGTGGTCATCATGTTGGAAAAGTGTAAATTGTAGGTTTTGGAGAACATCAGGTAGGTTTAGGGGGACTTTTGGGGTGGATTCATGGTATTTGGGATTTTCTTCTGTTGTTTTGGGGGGAGTGATCGAATTCATTTTTGGGGTGTTTTTGACGTGTTTTGGGGTCTCCGTTGGGTTTTGTTGGGTTCTTTTTGGTCATCATGGTGGAAAAGTGTAAATTGCGGGTTCTGGAGAACATCAGGTAGGTTTAGTGTCGTTTTTGGGTGGATCTATGTTTTTTGGTGATTTTCTTCCAGTTTTGGGGGTGATTCCGTTCTTGTTTGGGGTGTTTTTGACTTGTTTTGGGGTCTCCGTTGGGTTTTAGTTGGATTCTCGTTGGTCATTAAGGTAAATGGGAATGGATTGTGGGTTTTGAAGAAGATCAGGTGAGTTTAGGGTGGTTTTGTGGGGAAATTGATAGTTTTTGGTGTTTTTTCTTCTGATCCAGTTCTTTTTTGGGGTGTTTTGGACGTGTTTTGGGGTTTCCGTTGGGTTTCGTTGAGTTCCTACTGGGTTTTATGGTGGTTGGGAGTGGACATTTGGATTTGGAGAACATCAGGTAGGTTTAGAGTGGTTTTGGGATTGGATCCGTGCTTTTTGGGGTTTTCTTTCGTTTTTGGGGGTGATCCTGTTCTTGTTTGGGGTGTTTTTGACGTGTTTTGGGTTCTCCGTTGGGTTTCGTTGGGTTTTCCGTGGTCATCATGGTGGAAAAGTGTAAATTGTGGGTTTTGGAGAACATCAGGTAGGTTTAGGGGGACTTTTGGGGTGGATTCATGGTATTTGGGATTTTCTTCTGTTGTTTTGGGGGGAGTGATCGAATTCATTTTTGGGGTGTTTTTGACGTGTTTTGGGGTCTCCGTTGGGTTTTGTTGGGTTCTTGTTGGTCATCATGGTGGAAAAGTGTAAATTGCGGGTTCTGGAGAACATCAGGTAGGTTTAGTGTCGTTTTTGGGTGGATCTATGTTTTGGGGGGATTTTCTTCCAGTTTTGGGGGTGATTCCGTTCTTGTTTGGGGTGTTTTTGACTTGTTTTGGGGTCTCCGTTGGGTTTTAGTTGGATTCTCGTTGGTCGTTAAGGTAAATGGGAATGGATTGTGGGTTTTGAAGAAGATCAGGTGAGTTTAGGGTGGTTTTGCGGGGAAATTGATAGTTTTTGGTGTTTTTTCTTCTGATCCAGTTCTTTTTTGGGGTGTTTTGGACGTGTTTTGGGGTTTCCGTTGGGTTTCGTTGAGTTCCTACTGGGTTTTATGGTGGTTGGGAGTGGACATTTGGATTTGGAGAACATCAGGTACGTTTAGAGTGGTTTTGGGATTGGATCCGTGCTTTTTGGGGTTTTCTTTCGTTTTTGGGGGTGATCCTGTTCTTGTTTGGGGTGTTTTTGACGTGTTTTGGGTTCTCCGTTGGGTTTCGTTGGGTTTTCCGTGGTCATCATGGTGGAAAAGTGTAAATTGTGGGTTTTGGAGAACATCAGTTAGGTTTATGAGGACTTTTGGGGCAGATTCATGGTTTTTAGGGTTTTCTTCTGTTTTTTCTACTGATCCAGTTGTTTTTCAGTGTGTTTTTGAAGTGTTTTGGGTTCTCCGTTGGGTTTCGTTGGGTTTTCCGTGGTCATCATGTTGGAAAAGTGTAAATTGTGGGTTTTGGAGAACATCAGGTAGGTTTAGGGGGACTTTTGGGGTGGATTCATGGTATTTGGGATTTTCTTCTGTTTTTTTGGGGGGGAGTGATCGAATTCATTTTTGGGGTGTTTTTGACGTGTTTTGGGGTCTCCGTTGGGTTTTGTTGGGTTCTTGTTGGTCATCATGGTGGAAAAGTGTAAATTGCGGGTTCTGGAGAACATCAAGTAGGTTTAGTGTCGTTTTTGGGTGGATCTATGTTTTGGGGGGATTTTCTTCCAGTTTTGGGGGTGATTCCGTTCTTGTTTGGGGTGTTTTTGACTTGTTTTGGGGTCTCCGTTGGGTTTTAGTTGGATTCTCGTTGGTCGTTAAGGTAAATGGGAATGGATTGTGGGTTTTGAAGAAGATCAGGTGAGTTTAGGGTGGTTTTGTGGGGAAATTGATAGTTTTTGGTGTTTTTTCTTCTCATCCAGTTCTTTTTTGGGGTGTTTTGGACGTGTTTTGGGGTTTCCGTTGGGTTTCGTTGAGTTCCTACTGGGTTTTATGGTGGTTGGGAGTGGACATTTGGATTTGGAGAACATCAGGTAGGTTTAGAGTGGTTTTGGGATTGGATCCGTGCTTTTTGGGGTTTTCTTTCGTTTTTGGGGGTGATCCTGTTCTTGTTTGGGGTGTTTTTGACGTGTTTTGGGTTCTCCGTTGGGTTTCGTTGGGTTTTCCGTGGTCATCATGTTGGAAAAGTGTAAATTGTGGGTTTTGGAGAACATCAGTTAGGTTTATGAGGACTTTTGGGGCAGACTCATGGTTTTTAGGGTTTTCTTCTGTTTTTTCTACTGATCCAGTTGTTTTTCAGTGTGTTTTTGAAGTGTTTTGGGTTCTCCGTTGGGTTTCGTTGGGTTTTCCGTGGTCATCATGTTGGAAAAGTGTAAATTGTGGGTTTTGGAGAACATCAGGTAGGTTTAGGGGGACTTTTGGGGTGGATTCATGGTATTTGGGATTTTCTTCTGTTTTTTGGGGGGGAGTGATCGAATTCATTTTTGGGGTGTTTTTGACGTGTTTTGGGGTCTCCGTTGGGTTTTGTTGGGTTCTTGTTGGTCATCATGGTGGAAAAGTGTAAATTGCGGGTTCTGGAGAACATCAGGTAGGTTTAGTGTCGTTTTTGGGTGGATCTATGTTTTGGGGGGATTTTCTTCCAGTTTTGGGGGTGATTCCGTTCTTGTTTGGGGTGTTTTTGACTTGTTTTGGGGTCTCCGTTGGGTTTTAGTTGGATTCTCGTTGGTCGTTAAGGTAAATGGGAATGGATTGTGGGTTTTGAAGAAGATCAGGTGAGTTTAGGGTGGTTTTGCGGGGAAATTGATAGTTTTTGGTGTTTTTTCTTCTGATCCAGTTCTTTTTTGGGGTGTTTTGGACGTGTTTTGGGGTTTCCGTTGGGTTTCGTTGAGTTCCTACTGGGTTTTATGGTGGTTGGGAGTGGACATTTGGATTTGGAGAACATCAGGTAGGTTTAGAGTGGTTTTGGGATTGGATCCGTGCTTTTTGGGGTTTTCTTTCGTTTTTGGGGGTGATCCTGTTCTTGTTTGGGGTGTTTTTGACGTGTTTTGGGTTCTCCGTTGGGTTTCGTTGGGTTTTCCGTGGTCATCATGGTGGAAAAGTGTAAATTGTGGGTTTTGGAGAACATCAGTTAGGTTTATGAGGACTTGTGGGGTGGATTCATGGTATTTGGGATTTTCTTCTGTTGTTTTGGGGGGAGTGATCGAATTCATTTTTGGGGTGTTTTTGACGTGTTTTGGGTTCTCCGTTGGGTTTTGTTGGGTTCTTGTTGGTCATCATGGTGGAAAAGTGTAAATTGTGGGTTTTGGAGAACATCAGGTAGGTTTAGTGTCGTTTTTGGGTGGATCTATGTTTTTTGGTGATTTTCTTCCAGTTTTGGGGGTGATTCCGTTCTTGTTTGGGGTGTTTTTGACTTGTTTTGGGGTCTCCGTTGGGTTTTAGTTGGATTCTCGTTGGTCGTTAAGGTAAATGGGAATGGATTGTGGGTTTTGAAGAAGATCAGGTGAGTTTAGGGTGGTTTTGCGGGGAACTTCATAGTTTTTGGTGTTTTTTCTTCTGATCCAGTTCTTTTTGGGGTGTTTTTGACGTGTTTGGGGTTTCCGTTGGGTTTCGTTGAGTTCCTACTGGGTTTTATGGTGGTTGGGAGTGGACATTTGGATTTGGAGAACATCAGGTACGTTTAGAGGGGTTTTAAGATTGGATCCGTGCTTTTTGGGGTTTTCTTTCGTTTTTGGGGGTGATCCTGTTCTTGTTTGGGGTGTTTTTGAAGTGTTTTGGGTTCTCCGTTGGGTTTCGTTGGGTTTTCCGTGGTCATCATGTTGGAAAAGTGTAAATTGTGGGTTTTGGAGAACATCAGGTAGGTTTAGGGGGACTTTTGGGGTGGATTCATGGTATTTGGGATTTTCTTCTGCTGTTTTGGGGGGAGTGATCGAATTCATTTTTGGGGTGTTTTTGACGTGTTTTGGGGTCTCCGTTGGGTTTTGTTGGGTTCTTGTTGGTCATCATGGTGGAAAAGTGTAAATTGCGGGTTCTGGAGAACATCAGGTAGGTTTAGTGTCGTTTTTGGGTGGATCTATGTTTTTTGGTGATTTTCTTCCAGTTTTGGGGGTGATTCCGTTCTTGTTTGGGGTGTTTTTGACTTGTTTTGGGGTCTCCGTTGGGTTTTAGTTGGATTCTCGTTGGTCATTAAGGTAAATGGGAATGGATTGTGGGTTTTGAAGAAGATCAGGTGAGTTTAGGGTGGTTTTGCGGGGAAATTGATAGTTTTTGGTGTTTTTTCTTCTGATCCAGTTCTTTTTTGGGGTGTTTTGGACGTGTTTTGGGGTTTCCGTTGGGTTTCGTTGAGTTCCTACTGGGTTTTATGGTGGTTGGGAGTGGACATTTGGATTTGGAGAACATCAGGTAGGTTTAGAGTGGTTTTGGGATTGGATCCGTGCTTTTTGGGGTTTTCTTTCGTTTTGGGGAGTGATCCTGTTCTTGTTTGGGGTGTTTTTGACGTGTTTTGGGTTCTCCGTTGGGTTTCGTTGGGTTTTCCGTGGTCATCATGGTGGAAAAGTGTAAATTGTGGGTTTTGGAGAACATCAGGTAGGTTTATGAGGACTTTTGGGGTGGATTCATGGTATTTGGGATTTTCTTCTGTTGTTTTGGGGGGAGTGATCGAATTCATTTTTGGGGTGTTTTTGACGTGTTTTGGGGTCTCCGTTGGGTTTTGTTGGGTTCTTGTTGGTCATCATGGTGGAAAAGTGTAAATTGCGGGTTCTGGAGAACATCAGGTAGGTTTAGTGTCGTTTTTGGGTGGATCTATGTTTTTTGGTGATTTTCTTCCAGTTTTGGGGGTGATTCCGTTCTTGTTTGGGGTGTTTTTGACTTGTTTTGGGGTCTCCGTTGGGTTTTAGTTGGATTCTTGTTGGTCATTAAGGTAAATGGGAATGGATTGTGGGTTTTGAAGAAGATCAGGTGAGTTTAGGGTGGTTTTGTGGGGAAATTGATAGTTTTTGGTGTTTTTTCTTCTGATCCAGTTCTTTTTTGGGGTGTTTTGGACGTGTTTTGGGGTTTCCGTTGGGTTTCGTTGAGTTCCTACTGGGTTTTATGGTGGTTGGGAGTGGACATTTGGATTTGGAGAACATCAGGTAGGTTTAGAGTGGTTTTGGGATTGGATCCGTGCTTTTTGGGGTTTTCTTTCGTTTTTGGGGGTGATCCTGTTCTTGTTTGGGGTGTTTTTGACGTGTTTTGGGTTCTCCGTTGGGTTTCGTTGGGTTTTCCGTGGTCATCATGGTGGAAAAGTGTAAATTGTGGGTTTTGGAGAACATCAGGTAGGTTTATGAGGACTTTTGGGGCAGATTCATGGTTTTTAGGGTTTTCTTCTGTTTTTTTCTACTGATCCAGTTGTTTTTCAGTGTGTTTTTGAAGTGTTTTGGGTTCTCCGTTGGGTTTCGTTGGGTTTTCCGTGGTCATCATGTTGGAAAAGTGTAAATTGTGGGTTTTGGAGAACATCAGGTAGGTTTAGGGGGACTTTTGGGGTGGATTCATGGTATTTGGGATTTTCTTCTGTTTTTTGGGGGGGAGTGATCGAATTCATTTTTGGGGTGTTTTTGACGTGTTTTGGGGTCTCCGTTGGGTTTTGTTGGGTTCTTGTTGGTCATCATGTTGGAAAAGTGTAAATTGCGGGTTCTGGAGAACATCAGGTAGGTTTAGTGTCGTTTTTGGGTGGATCTATGTTTTTTGGTGATTTTCTTCCAGTTTTGGGGGTGATTCCGTTCTTGTTTGGGGTGTTTTTGACTTGTTTTGGGGTCTCCGTTGGGTTTTAGTTGGATTCTCGTTGGTCGTTAAGGTAAATGGGAATGGATTGTGGGTTTTGAAGAAGATCAGGTGAGTTTAGGGTGGTTTTGCGGGGAACTTCATAGTTTTTGGTGTTTTTTCTTCTGATCCAGTTCTTTTTTGGGGTGTTTTGGACGTGTTTTGGGGTTTCCGTTGGGTTTCGTTGAGTTCCTACTGGGTTTTATGGTGGTTGGGAGTGGACATTTGGATTTGGAGAACATCAGGTACGTTTAGAGTGGTTTTGGGATTGGATCCGTGCTTTTGGGGGTTTTCTTTCGTTTTTGGGGGTGGTCCTGTTCTTGTTTGGGGTGTTTTTGACGTGTTTTGGGTTCTCCGTTGGGTTTCGTTGGGTTTTCCGTGGTCATCATGGTGGAAAAGTGTAAATTGTGGGTTTTGGAGAACATCAGGTAGGTTTATGAGGACTTTTGGGGCAGATTCATGGTTTTTAGGGTTTTCTTCTGTTTTTTCTACTGATCCAGTTGTTTTTCAGTGTGTTTTTGAAGTGTTTTGGGTTCTCCGTTGGGTTTCGTTGGGTTTTCCGTGGTCATCATGGTGGAAAAGTGTAAATTGTGGGTTTTGGAGAACATCAGGTAGGTTTATGAGGACTTTTGGGGCAGATTCATGGTATTTGGGATTTTCTTCTGTTGTTTTGGGGGGAGTGATCGAATTCATTTTTGGGGTGTTTTTGACGTGTTTTGGGGTCTCCGTTGGGTTTTGTTGGGTTCTTGTTGGTCATCATGTTGGAAAAGTGTAAATTGCGGGTTCTGGAGAACATCAGGTAGGTTTAGTGTCGTTTTTGGGTGGATCTATGTTTTTTGGTGATTTTCTTCCAGTTTTGGGGGTGATTCCGTTCTTGTTTGGGGTGTTTTTGACTTGTTTTGGGGTCTCCGTTGGGTTTTAGTTGGATTCTCGTTGGTCGTTAAGGTAAATGGGAATGGATTGTGGGTTTTGAAGAAGATCAGGTGAGTTTAGGGTGGTTTTGCGGGGAAATTGATAGTTTTTGGTGTTTTTTCTTCTCATCCAGTTCTTTTTTGGGGTGTTTTGGACGTGTTTTGGGGTTTCCGTTGGGTTTCGTTGAGTTCCTACTGGGTTTTATGGTGGTTGGGAGTGGACATTTGGATTTGGAGAACATCAGGTACGTTTAGAGTGGTTTTGGGATTGGATCCGTGCTTTTTGGGGTTTTCTTTCGTTTTTGGGGGTGATCCTGTTCTTGTTTGGGGTGTTTTTGACGTGTTTTGGGTTCTCCGTTGGGTTTCGTTGGGTTTTCCGTGGTCATCATGGTGGAAAAGTGTAAATTGTGGGTTTTGGAGAACATCAGGTAGGTTTATGAGGACTTTTGGGGCAGATTCATGGTTTTTAGGGTTTTCTTCTGTTTTTTCTACTGATCCAGTTGTTTTTCAGTGTGTTTTTGAAGTGTTTTGGGTTCTCCGTTGGGTTTCGTTGGGTTTTCCGTGGTCATCATGGTGGAAAAGTGTAAATTGTGGGTTTTGGAGAACATCAGGTAGGTTTAGGGTGGTTTTGGGGTGGATCTATGGTTTTTGGTGATTTTCTTCCAGTTGTGGGGTGATCCCGTTCTTTTTTGGGGTGTTTTTGACGTGTTTTGTTTTCTCCGTTGGGTTTCGTTGGGTTTTCCGTGGTCATCATGGTGGAAAAGTGTAAATTGTGGGTTTTGGAGAACATCAGGTAGGTTTAGGGGGACTTTTGGGGTGGATTCATGGTATTTGGGATTTTCTTCTGTTTTTTTGGGGGGGAGTGATCGAATTCATTTTTGGGGTGTTTTTGACGTGTTTTGGGGTCTCCGTTGGGTTTTGTTGGGTTCTTGTTGGTCATCATGTTGGAAAAGTGTAAATTGCGGGTTTTGGAGAACATCAGGTAGGTTTAGTGTCGTTTTTGGGTGGATCTATGTTTTGTGGGGATTTTCTTCCAGTTTTGGGGGTGATTCCGTTCTTGTTTGGGGTGTTTTTGACTTGTTTTGGGGTCTCCGTTGGGTTTTAGTTGGATTCTCGTTGGTCGTTAAGGTAAATGGGAATGGATTGTGGGTTTTGAAGAAGATCAGGTGAGTTTAGGGTGGTTTTGCGGGGAACTTCATAGTTTTTGGTGTTTTTTCTTCTGATCCAGTTCTTTTTTGGGGTGTTTTTGACGTGTTTTGGGGTTTCCGTTGGGTTTCGTTGAGTTCCTACTGGGTTTTATGGTGGTTGGGAGTGGACATTTGGATTTGGAGAACATCAGGTAGGTTTAGAGGGGTTTTGGGATTGGATCCGTGCTTTTTGGGGTTTTCTTTCGTTTTTGGGGGTGATCCTGTTCTTGTTTGGGGTGTTTTTGACGTGTTTTGGGTTCTCCGTTGGGTTTCGTTGGGTTTTCCGTGGTCATCATGGTGGAAAAGTGTAAATTGTGGGTTTTGGAGAATATCAGGTAGGTTTATGAGGACTTTTGGGGCAGATTCATGGTTTTTAGGGTTTTCTTCTGTTTTTTCTACTGATCCAGTTGTTTTTCAGTGTGTTTTTGAAGTGTTTTGGGTTCTCCGTTGGGTTTCGTTGGGTTTTCCGTGGTCATCATGTTGGAAAAGTGTAAATTGTGGGTTTTGGAGAACATCAGGTAGGTTTAGGGGGACTTTTGGGGTGGATTCATGGTATTTGGGATTTTCTTCTGTTGTTTTGGGGGGAGTGATCGAATTCATTTTTGGGGTGTTTTTGACGTGTTTTGGGGTCTCCGTTGGGTTTTGTTGGGTTCTTGTTGGTCATCATGTTGGAAAAGTGTAAATTGCGGGTTTTGGAGAACATCAGGTAGGTTTAGTGTCGTTTTTGGGTGGATCTATGTTTTTTGGTGATTTTCTTCCAGTTTTGGGGGTGATTCCGTTCTTGTTTGGGGTGTTTTTGACTTGTTTTGGGGTCTCCGTTGGGTTTTAGTTGGATTCTCGTTGGTCGTTAAGGTAAATGGGAATGGATTGTGGGTTTTGAAGAAGATCAGGTGAGTTTAGGGTGGTTTTGCGGGGAACTTCATAGTTTTTGGTGTTTTTTCTTCTGATCCAGTTCTTTTTTGGGGTGTTTTGGACGTGTTTTGGGGTTTCCGTTGGGTTTCATTGAGTTCCTACTGGGTTTTATGGTGGTTGGGAGTGGACATTTGGATTTGGAGAACATCAGGTAGGTTTAGAGTGGTTTTGGGATTGGATCCGTGCTTTTTGGGGTTTTCTTTCGTTTTTGGGGGTGATCCTGTTCTTGTTTGGGGTGTTTTTGACGTGTTTTGGGTTCTCCGTTGGGTTTCGTTGGGTTTTCCGTGGTCATCATGGTGGAAAAGTGTAAATTGCGGGTTTTGGAGAACATCAGGTAGGTTTACTGTCTTTTTGGGGTGGATCTATGTTTTGTGGGGATTTTCTTCCAGTTTTGGGGGTGATTCCGTTCTTGTTTGGGGTGTTTTTGATGTGTTTTGGGGTCTCTGTTTTGTTTCGTTGTGTTTTCCTTGTTCATTTTGGTGGAAAAGGCTGAATAGTGGGTTTTGGAGAACATCAGGTATGTTTAGGGCGTTTTTGGGATTTGATCCGTGCTTTTGGGGGATTTTGTTCCAGTTTTGGGGGTGATTCCGTTCTTGTTTGTGGTGTTTTTGACGTGTTTTGGGTTCTCCGTTGGGTTTCGTTGGGTTTTCCATTGGCATCATGGTGGAAAAGTGTAAATTGTGGGTTTTGGAGAACATCAGGTAGGTTTAGGGTGGTTTTGGGGTGGATCTATTGTTTTGGGGGATTTTGTTCCAGTTATGGGGTGATCCCGTTCTTTTTTGGGGTGTTTTTGACGTGTTTTGGGTTCTCCGTTGGGTTTCGTTGGGTTTTCCGTGGTCATCATGGTGGAAAAGTGTCAATTGTGGGTTTTGGAGAACATCAGGTAGGTTTATGAGGACTTTTGGGACAGATTCATGGTTTTTAGGGTTTTCTTCTGTTTTTTCTACTGATCCAGTTGTTTTTCAGTGTGTTTTTGAAGTGTTTTGGGTTCTCCGTTGGGTTTCGTTGGGTTTTCCGTGGTCATCATGGTGGAAAAGTGTAAATTGTGGGTTTTGGAGAACATCAGGTAGGTTTAGTGTCGTTTTTGGGTGGATCTATGTTTTTTGGTGATTTTCTTCCAGTTTTGGGGGTGATTCCGTTCTTGTTTGGGGTGTTTTTGACTTGTTTTGGGGTCTCCGTTGGGTTTTAGTTGGATTCTCGTTGGTCGTTAAGGTAAATGGGAATGGATTGTGGGTTTTGAAGAAGATCAGGTGAGTTTAGGGTGGTTTTGCAGGGAACTTCATAGTTTTTGGTGTTTTTTCTTCTGATCCAGTTCTTTTTTGGGGTGTTTTTGACGTGTTTTGGGGTTTCCGTTGGGTTTCGTTGAGTTCCTACTGGGTTTTATGGTGGTTGGGAGTGGACATTTGGATTTGGAGAACATCAGGTACGTTTAGAGTGGTTTTGGGATTGGATCCGTGCTTTTTGATGTTTTCATTCTTTTTGGGGGGTGATCCTGTTCTTGTTTGGGGTGTTTTTGACGTGTTTTGGGTTCTCCGTTGGGTTTCGTTGGGTTTTCCGTGGTCATCATGGTGGAAAAGTGTAAATTGTGGGTTTTGGAGAACATCAGTTAGGTTTATGAGGACTTTTGGGGCAGAATCATGGTTTTTAGGGTTTTCTTCTGTTTTTTCTACTGATCCAGTTGTTTTTCAGTGTGTTTTTGAAGTGTTTTGGGTTCTCCGTTGGGTTTCGTTGGGTTTTCCGTGGTCATCATGGTGGAAAAGTGTAAATTGCGGGTTTTGGAAAACATCAGGTAGGTTTACTGTCTTTTTGGGGTGGATCTATGTTTTGGGGGGATTTTCTTCCAGTTTTGGGGGTGATTCCGTTCTTGTTTGGGGTGTTTTTGACGTGTTTTGGGGTCTCTGTTTTGTTTCGTTGTGTTTTCCTTGTTCATTTTGGTGGAAAAGGGTGAATAGTGGGTTTTGGAGAACATCAGGTATGTTTAGGGCGTTTTTGGGATTTGATCCGTGCTTTTGGGGGATTTTGTTCCAGTTTTGGGGGTGATTCCGTTCTTGTTTGGGGTGTTTTTGACTTGTTTTGGGGTCTCCGTTGGGTTTTAGTTGGATTCTCGTTGGTCGTTAAGGTAAATGGGAATGGATTGTGGGTTTTGAAGAAGATCAGGTGAGTTTAGGGTGGTTTTGCGGGGAAATTGATAGTTTTTGGTGTTTTTTCTTCTGATCCAGTTCTTTTTTGGGGTGTTTTGGACGTGTTTTGGGGTTTCCGTTGGGTTTCGTTGAGTTCCTACTGGGTTTTATGGTGGTTGGGAGTGGACATTTGGATTTGGAGAACATCAGGTACGTTTAGAGTGGTTTTGGGATTGGATCCGTGCTTTTTGGGGTTTTCTTTCGTTTTTGGGGGTGATCCTGTTCTTGTTTGGGGTGTTTTTGACGTGTTTTGGGTTCTCCGTTGGGTTTCGTTGGGTTTTCCGTGGTCATCATGGTGGAAAAGTGTAAATTGTGGGTTTTGGAGAACATCAGGTAGGTTTATGAGGACTTTTGGGGCAGATTCATGGTTTTTAGGGTTTTCTTCTGTTTTTTCTACTGATCCAGTTGTTTTTCAGTGTGTTTTTGAAGTGTTTTGGGTTCTCCGTTGGGTTTCGTTGGGTTTTCCGTGGTCATCATGTTGGAAAAGTGTAAATTGTGGGTTTTGGAGAACATCAGGTAGGTTTAGGGTGGTTTTGGGGTGGATCTATGGTTTTTGGTGATTTTCTTCCAGCTGTGGGGTGATCCCGTTCTTTTTTGGGGTGTTTTTGACGTGTTTTGTTTTCTCCGTTGGTTTTCGTTGGGTTTTCCGTGGTCATCATGGTGGAAAAGTGTAAATTGTGGGTTTTGGAGAACATCAGGTAGGTTTAGGGGGACTTTTGGGGTGGATTCATGGTATTTGGGATTTTCTTCTGTTTTTCTGGGGGGATTCATTTTTGGGGTGTTTTTGACGTGTTTTGGGGTCTCCGTTGGGTTTTGTTGGGTTCTTGTTGGTCATCATGTTGGAAAAGTGTAAATTGCGGGTTTTGGAGAACATCAGGTAGGTTTAGTGTCGTTTTTGGGTGGATCTATGTTTTGTGGGGATTTTCTTCCAGTTTTGGGGGTGATTCCGTTCTTGTTTGGGGTGTTTTTGACTTGTTTTGGGGTCTCCGTTGGGTTTTAGTTGGATTCTCGTTGGTCGTTAAGGTAAATGGGAATGGATTGTGGGTTTTGAAGAAGATCAGGTGAGTTTAGGGTGGTTTTGCAGGGAACTTCATAGTTTTTGGTGTTTTTTCTTCTGATCCAGTTCTTTTTTGGGGTGTTTTTGACGTGTTTTGGGGTTTCCGTTGGGTTTCGTTGAGTTCCTACTGGGTTTTATGGTGGTTGGGAGTGGACATTTGGATTTGGAGAACATCAGGTACGTTTAGAGTGGTTTTGGGATTGGATCCGTGCTTTTTGATGTTTTCATTCTTTTTGGGGGGTGATCCTGTTCTTGTTTGGGGTGTTTTTGACGTGTTTTGGGTTCTCCGTTGGGTTTCGTTGGGTTTTCCGTGGTCATCATGGTGGAAAAGTGTAAATTGTGGGTTTTGGAGAACATCAGTTAGGTTTATGAGGACTTTTGGGGCAGATTCATGGTTTTTAGGGTTTTCTTCTGTTTTTTCTACTGATCCAGTTGTTTTTCAGTGTGTTTTTGAAGTGTTTTGGGTTCTCCGTTGGGTTTCGTTGGGTTTTCCGTGGTCATCATGGTGGAAAAGTGTAAATTGCGGGTTTTGGAAAACATCAGGTAGGTTTACTGTCTTTTTGGGGTGGATCTATGTTTTGGGGGGATTTTCTTCCAGTTTTGGGGGTGATTCCGTTCTTGTTTGGGGTGTTTTTGACGTGTTTTGGGGTCTCTGTTTTGTTTCGTTGTGTTTTCCTTGTTCATTTTGGTGGAAAAGGGTGAATAGTGGGTTTTGGAGAACATCAGGTATGTTTAGGGCGTTTTTGGGATTTGATCCGTGCTTTTGGGGGATTTTGTTCCAGTTTTGGGGGTGATTCCGTTCTTGTTTGGGGTGTTTTTGACTTGTTTTGGGGTCTCCGTTGGGTTTTAGTTGGATTCTCGTTGGTCGTTAAGGTAAATGGGAATGGATTGTGGGTTTTGAAGAAGATCAGGTGAGTTTAGGGTGGTTTTGCGGGGAAATTGATAGTTTTTGGTGTTTTTTCTTCTGATCCAGTTCTTTTTTGGGGTGTTTTGGACGTGTTTTGGGGTTTCCGTTGGGTTTCGTTGAGTTCCTACTGGGTTTTATGGTGGTTGGGAGTGGACATTTGGATTTGGAGAACATCAGGTACGTTTAGAGTGGTTTTGGGATTGGATCCGTGGTTTTTGGGGTTTTCTTTCGTTTTTGGGGGTGATCCTGTTCTTGTTTGGGGTGTTTTTGACGTGTTTTGGGTTCTCCGTTGGGTTTCGTTGGGTTTTCCGTGGTCATCATGGTGGAAAAGTGTAAATTGTGGGTTTTGGAGAACATCAGGTAGGTTTATGAGGACTTTTGGGGCAGATTCATGGTTTTTAGGGTTTTCTTCTGTTTTTTCTACTGATCCAGTTGTTTTTCAGTGTGTTTTTGAAGTGTTTTGGGTTCTCCGTTGGGTTTCGTTGGGTTTTCCGTGGTCATCATGTTGGAAAAGTGTAAATTGTGGGTTTTGGAGAACATCAGGTAGGTTTAGGGGGACTTTTGGGGTGGATTCATGGTATTTGG
Source organism: Aythya marila (assembly GCF_965140915.1). Classification (NCBI taxonomy): domain Eukaryota; kingdom Metazoa; phylum Chordata; class Aves; order Anseriformes; family Anatidae; genus Aythya; species Aythya marila. The sequence goes on along the minus strand of NW_028137355.1, from coordinate 24,429 downwards.
GATTTTCTTCTGTTTTTTGGGGGGGAGTGATCGAATTCATTTTTGGGGTGTTTTTGACGTGTTTTGGGGTCTCCGTTGGGTTTTGTTGGGTTCTTGTTGGTCATCATGGTGGAAAAGTGTAAATTGCGGGTTCTGGAGAACATCAGGTAGGTTTAGTGTCGTTTTTGGGTGGATCTATGTTTTTTGGTGATTTTCTTCCAGTTTTGGGGGGTGATTCCGTTCTTGTTTGGGGTGTTTTTGACTTGTTTTGGGGTCTCCGTTGGGTTTTAGTTGGATTCTCGTTGGTCGTTAAGGTAAATGGGAATGGATTGTGGGTTTTGAAGAAGATCAGGTGAGTTTAGGGTGGTTTTGCGGGGAAATTGATAGTTTTTTGGTGTTTTTTCTTCTGATCCAGTTCTTTTTTGGGGTGTTTTGGACGTGTTTTGGGGTTTCCGTTGGGTTTCGTTGAGTTCCTACTGGGTTTTATGGTGGTTGGGAGTGGACATTTGGATTTGGAGAACATCAGGTACGTTTAGAGTGGTTTTGGGATTGGATCCGTGCTTTTGGGGGTTTTCTTTCGTTTTTGGGGGTGATCCTGTTCTTGTTTGGGGTGTTTTTGACGTGTTTTGGGTTCTCCGTTGGGTTTCGTTGGGTTTTCCGTGGTCATCATGGTGGAAAAGTGTAAATTGTGGGTTTTGGAGAACATCAGGTAGGTTTATGAGGACTTTTGGGGCAGATTCATGGTTTTTAGGGTTTTCTTCTGTTTTTTCTACTGATCCAGTTGTTTTTCAGTGTGTTTTTGAAGTGTTTTGGGTTCTCCGTTGGGTTTCGTTGGGTTTTCCGTGGTCATCATGGTGGAAAAGTGTAAATTGTGGGTTTTGGAGAACATCAGGTAGGTTTAGGGTGGTTTTGGGGTGGATCTATGGTTTTTGGTGATTTTCTTCCAGTTGTGGGGTGATCCCGTTCTTTTTTGGGGTGTTTTTGACGTGTTTTGTTTTCTCCGTTGGGTTTCGTTGGGTTTTCCGTGGTCATCATGGTGGAAAAGTGTAAATTGTGGGTTTTGGAGAACATCAGGTAGGTTTAGGGGGACTTTTGGGGTGGATTCATGGTATTTGGGATTTTCTTCTGTTTTTTGGGGGGGAGTGATCGAATTCATTTTTGGGGTGTTTTTGACGTGTTTTGGGGTCTCCGTTGGGTTTTGTTGGGTTCTTGTTGGTCATCATGTTGGAAAAGTGTAAATTGCGGGTTTTGGAGAACATCAGGTAGGTTTAGTGTCGTTTTTGGGTGGATCTATGTTTTGTGGGGATTTTCTTCCAGTTTTGGGGGTGATTCCGTTCTTGTTTGGGGTGTTTTTGACTTGTTTTGGGGTCTCCGTTGGGTTTTAGTTGGATTCTCGTTGGTCGTTAAGGTAAATGGGAATGGATTGTGGGTTTTGAAGAAGATCAGGTGAGTTTAGGGTGGTTTTGCAGGGAACTTCATAGTTTTTGGTGTTTTTTCTTCTGATCCAGTTCTTTTTTGGGGTGTTTTTGACGTGTTTTGGGGTTTCCGTTGGGTTTCGTTGAGTTCCTACTGGGTTTTATGGTGGTTGGGAGTGGACATTTGGATTTGGAGAACATCAGGTACGTTTAGAGTGGTTTTGGGATTGGATCCGTGCTTTTTGATGTTTTCATTCTTTTTGGGGGGTGATCCTGTTCTTGTTTGGGGTGTTTTTGACGTGTTTTGGGTTCTCCGTTGGGTTTCGTTGGGTTTTCCGTGGTCATCATGGTGGAAAAGTGTAAATTGTGGGTTTTGGAGAACATCAGTTAGGTTTATGAGGACTTTTGGGGCAGATTCATGGTTTTTAGGGTTTTCTTCTGTTTTTTCTACTGATCCAGTTGTTTTTCAGTGTGTTTTTGAAGTGTTTTGGGTTCTCCGTTGGGTTTCGTTGGGTTTTCCGTGGTCATCATGGTGGAAAAGTGTAAATTGCGGGTTTTGGAAAACATCAGGTAGGTTTACTGTCTTTTTGGGGTGGATCTATGTTTTGGGGGGATTTTCTTCCAGTTTTGGGGGTGATTCCGTTCTTGTTTGGGGTGTTTTTGACGTGTTTTGGGGTCTCTGTTTTGTTTCGTTGTGTTTTCCTTGTTCATTTTGGTGGAAAAGGGTGAATAGTGGGTTTTGGAGAACATCAGGTATGTTTAGGGCGTTTTTGGGATTTGATCCGTGCTTTTGGGGGATTTTGTTCCAGTTTTGGGGGTGATTCCGTTCTTGTTTGGGGTGTTTTTGACTTGTTTTGGGGTCTCCGTTGGGTTTTAGTTGGATTCTCGTTGGTCGTTAAGGTAAATGGGAATGGATTGTGGGTTTTGAAGAAGATCAGGTGAGTTTAGGGTGGTTTTGCGGGGAAATTGATAGTTTTTGGTGTTTTTTCTTCTGATCCAGTTCTTTTTTGGGGTGTTTTGGACGTGTTTTGGGGTTTCCGTTGGGTTTCGTTGAGTTCCTACTGGGTTTTATGGTGGTTGGGAGTGGACATTTGGATTTGGAGAACATCAGGTACGTTTAGAGTGGTTTTGGGATTGGATCCGTGGTTTTTGGGGTTTTCTTTCGTTTTTGGGGGTGATCCTGTTCTTGTTTGGGGTGTTTTTGACGTGTTTTGGGTTCTCCGTTGGGTTTCGTTGGGTTTTCCGTGGTCATCATGGTGGAAAAGTGTAAATTGTGGGTTTTGGAGAACATCAGGTAGGTTTATGAGGACTTTTGGGGCAGATTCATGGTTTTTAGGGTTTTCTTCTGTTTTTTCTACTGATCCAGTTGTTTTTCAGTGTGTTTTTGAAGTGTTTTGGGTTCTCCGTTGGGTTTCGTTGGGTTTTCCGTGGTCATCATGTTGGAAAAGTGTAAATTGTGGGTTTTGGAGAACATCAGGTAGGTTTAGGGGGACTTTTGGGGTGGATTCATGGTATTTGGGATTTTCTTCTGTTTTTTGGGGGGGAGTGATCGAATTCATTTTTGGGGTGTTTTTGACGTGTTTTGGGGTCTCCGTTGGGTTTTGTTGGGTTCTTGTTGGTCATCATGGTGGAAAAGTGTAAATTGCGGGTTCTGGAGAACATCAGGTAGGTTTAGTGTCGTTTTTGGGTGGATCTATGTTTTTTGGTGATTTTCTTCCAGTTTTGGGGGTGATTCCGTTCTTGTTTGGGGTGTTTTTGACTTGTTTTGGGGTCTCCGTTGGGTTTTAGTTGGATTCTCGTTGGTCGTTAAGGTAAATGGGAATGGATTGTGGGTTTTGAAGAAGATCAGGTGAGTTTAGGGTGGTTTTGCGGGGAAATTGATAGTTTTTGGTGTTTTTTCTTCTGATCCAGTTCTTTTTTGGGGTGTTTTGGACGTGTTTTGGGGTTTCCGTTGGGTTTCGTTGAGTTCCTACTGGGTTTTATGGTGGTTGGGAGTGGACATTTGGATTTGGAGAACATCAGGTACGTTTAGAGTGGTTTTGGGATTGGATCCGTGCTTTTGGGGGTTTTCTTTCGTTTTTGGGGGTGATCCTGTTCTTGTTTGGGGTGTTTTTGACGTGTTTTGGGTTCTCCGTTGGGTTTCGTTGGGTTTTCCGTGGTCATCATGGTGGAAAAGTGTAAATTGTGGGTTTTGGAGAACATCAGGTAGGTTTATGAGGACTTTTGGGGCAGATTCATGGTTTTTAGGGTTTTCTTCTGTTTTTTCTACTGATCCAGTTGTTTTTCAGTGTGTTTTTGAAGTGTTTTGGGTTCTCCGTTGGGTTTCGTTGGGTTTTCCGTGGTCATCATGGTGGAAAAGTGTAAATTGTGGGTTTTGGAGAACATCAGGTAGGTTTAGGGTGGTTTTGGGGTGGATCTATGGTTTTTGGTGATTTTCTTCCAGTTGTGGGGTGATCCCGTTCTTTTTTGGGGTGTTTTTGACGTGTTTTGTTTTCTCCGTTGGGTTTCGTTGGGTTTTCCGTGGTCATCATGGTGGAAAAGTGTAAATTGTGGGTTTTGGAGAACATCAGGTAGGTTTAGGGGGACTTTTGGGGTGGATTCATGGTATTTGGGATTTTCTTCTGTTTTTTGGGGGGGAGTGATCGAATTCATTTTTGGGGTGTTTTTGACGTGTTTTGGGGTCTCCGTTGGGTTTTGTTGGGTTCTTGTTGGTCATCATGTTGGAAAAGTGTAAATTGCGGGTTTTGGAGAACATCAGGTAGGTTTAGTGTCGTTTTTGGGTGGATCTATGTTTTGTGGGGATTTTCTTCCAGTTTTGGGGGTGATTCCGTTCTTGTTTGGGGTGTTTTTGACTTGTTTTGGGGTCTCCGTTGGGTTTTAGTTGGATTCTCGTTGGTCGTTAAGGTAAATGGGAGTGGATTGTGGGTTTTGAAGAAGATCAGGTGAGTTTAGGGTGGTTTTGCGGGGAACGTCATAGTTTTTGGTGTTTTTTCTTCTGATCCAGTTCTTTTTTGGGGTGTTTTGGACGTGTTTTGGGGTTTCCGTTGGGTTTCGTTGAGTTCCTACTGGGTTTTATGGTGGTTGGGAGTGGACATTTGGATTTGGAGAACATCAGGTACGTTTAGAGTGGTTTTGGGATTGGATCCGTGCTTTTGGGGGTTTTCTTTCGTTTTTGGGGGTGATCCTGTTCTTGTTTGGGGTGTTTTTGACGTGTTTTGGGTTCTCCGTTGGGTTTCGTTGGGTTTTCCGTGGTCATCATGGTGGAAAAGTGTAAATTGTGGGTTTTGGAGAACATCAGGTAGGTTTATGAGGACTTTTGGGGCAGATTCATGGTTTTTAGGGTTTTCTTCTGTTTTTTCTACTGATCCAGTTGTTTTTCAGTGTGTTTTTGAAGTGTTTTGGGTTCTCCGTTGGGTTTCGTTGGGTTTTCCGTGGTCATCATGTTGGAAAAGTGTAAATTGTGGGTTTTGGAGAACATCAGGTAGGTTTAGGGGGACTTTTGGGGTGGATTCATGGTATTTGGGATTTTCTTCTGTTGTTTTGGGGGGAGTGATCGAATTCATTTTTGGGGTGTTTTTGACGTGTTTTGGGGTCTCCGTTGGGTTTTGTTGGGTTCTTGTTGGTCATCATGTTGGAAAAGTGTAAATTGCGGGTTTTGGAGAACATCAGGTAGGTTTAGTGTCGTTTTTGGGTGGATCTATGTTTTTTGGTGATTTTCTTCCAGTTTTGGGGGTGATTCCGTTCTTGTTTGGGGTGTTTTTGACTTGTTTTGGGGTCTCCGTTGGGTTTTAGTTGGATTCTCGTTGGTCGTTAAGGTAAATGGGAATGGATTGTGGGTTTTGAAGAAGATCAGGTGAGTTTAGGGTGGTTTTGCGGGGAACTTCATAGTTTTTGGTGTTTTTTCTTCTGATCCAGTTCTTTTTTGGGGTGTTTTGGACGTGTTTTGGGGTTTCCGTTGGGTTTCGTTGAGTTCCTACTGGGTTTTATGGTGGTTGGGAGTGGACATTTGGATTTGGAGAACATCAGGTACGTTTAGAGTGGTTTTGGGATTGGATCCGTGCTTTTTGGGGTTTTCTTTCGTTTTTGGGGGTGATCCTGTTCTTGTTTGGGGTGTTTTTGACGTGTTTTGGGTTCTCCGTTGGGTTTCGTTGGGTTTTCCGTGGTCATCATGGTGGAAAAGTGTAAATTGTGGGTTTTGGAGAACATCAGTTAGGTTTATGAGGACTTTTGGGGCAGATTCATGGTTTTTAGGGTTTTCTTCTGTTTTTTCTACTGATCCAGTTGTTTTTCAGTGTGTTTTTGAAGTGTTTTGGGTTCTCCGTTGGGTTTCGTTGGGTTTTCCGTGGTCATCATGGTGGAAAAGTGTAAATTGCGGGTTTTGGAGAACATCAGGTAGGTTTACTGTCTTTTTGGGGTGGATCTATGTTTTGTGGGGATTTTCTTCCAGTTTTGGGGGTGATTCCGTTCTTGTTTGGGGTGTTTTTGATGTGTTTTGGGGTCTCTGTTTTGTTTCGTTGTGTTTTCCTTGTTCATTTTGGTGGAAAAGGGTGAATAGTGGGTTTTGGAGAACATCAGGTATGTTTAGGGCGTTTTTGGGATTTGATCCGTGCTTTTGGGGGATTTTGTTCCAGTTTTGGGGGTGATTCCGTTCTTGTTTGTGGTGTTTTTGACGTGTTTTGGGTTCTCCGTTGGGTTTCGTTGGGTTTTCCATTGGCATCATGGTGGAAAAGTGTAAATTGTGGGTTTTGGAGAACATCAGGTAGGTTTAGGGTGGTTTTGGGGTGGATCTATTGTTTTGGGGGATTTTGTTCCAGTTATGGGGTGATCCCGTTCTTTTTTGGGGTGTTTTTGACGTGTTTTGGGTTCTCCGTTGGGTTTCGTTGGGTTTTCCGTGGTCATCATGGTGGAAAAGTGTAAATTGTGGGTTTTGGAGAACATCAGGTAGGTTTATGAGGACTTTTGGGGCAGATTCATGGTTTTTAGGGTTTTCTTCTGTTTTTTCTACTGATCCAGTTGTTTTTCAGTGTGTTTTTGAAGTGTTTTGGGTTCTCCGTTGGGTTTCGTTGGGTTTTCCGTGGTCATCATGGTGGAAAAGTGTAAATTGTGGGTTTTGGAGAACATCAGGTAGGTTTAGTGTCGTTTTTGGGTGGATCTATGTTTTTTGGTGATTTTCTTCCAGTTTTGGGGGTGATTCCGTTCTTGTTTGGGGTGTTTTTGACGTGTTTTGGGGTCTCCGTTGGGTTTTAGTTGGATTCTCGTTGGTCGTTAAGGTAAATGGGAATGGATTGTGGGTTTTGAAGAAGATCAGGTGAGTTTAGGGTGGTTTTGCGGGGAACTTCATAGTTTTTGGTGTTTTTTCTTCTGATCCAGTTCTTTTTTGGGGTGTTTTTGACGTGTTTTGGGGTTTCCGTTAGGTTTCGTTGAGTTCCTACTGGGTTTTATGGTGGTTGGGAGTGGACATTTGGATTTGGAGAACATCAGGTACGTTTAGAGTGGTTTTGGGATTGGATCCGTGCTTTTTGATGTTTTCATTCTTTTTGGGGGGTGATCCTGTTCTTGTTTGGGGTGTTTTTGACGTGTTTTGGGTTCTCCGTTGGGTTTCGTTGGGTTTTCCGTGGTCATCATGGTGGAAAAGTGTAAATTGTGGGTTTTGGAGAACATCAGGTAGGTTTATGAGGACTTTTGGGGCAGATTCATGGTTTTTAGGGTTTTCTTCTGTTTTTTCTACTGATCCAGTTGTTTTTCAGTGTGTTTTTGAAGTGTTTTGGGTTCTCCGTTGGGTTTCGTTGGGTTTTCCGTGGTCATCATGTTGGAAAAGTGTAAATTGTGGGTTTTGGAGAACATCAGGTAGGTTTAGGGTGGTTTTGGGGTGGATCTATGGTTTTTGGTGATTTTCTTCCAGCTGTGGGGTGATCCCGTTCTTTTTTGGGGTGTTTTTGACGTGTTTTGGGTTCTCCGTTGGGTTTCGTTGGGTTTTCCGTGGTCATCATGGTGGAAAAGTGTAAATTGTGGGTTTTGGAGAACATCAGGTAGGTTTAGGGGGACTTTTGGGGTGGATTCATGGTATTTGGGATTTTCTTCTGTTTTTTTGGGGGGGGAGTGATCGAATTCATTTTTGGGGTGTTTTTGACGTGTTTTGGGGTCTCCGTTGGGTTTTGTTGGGTTCTTGTTGGTCATCATGTTGGAAAAGTGTAAATTGCGGGTTTTGGAGAACATCAGGTAGGTTTAGTGTCGTTTTTGGGTGGATCTATGTTTTGGGGGGATTTTCTTCCAGTTTTGGGGGTGATTCCGTTCTTGTTTGGGGTGTTTTTGACTTGTTTTGGGGTCTCCGTTGGGTTTTAGTTGGATTCTCGTTGGTCGTTAAGGTAAATGGGAGTGGATTGTGGGTTTTGAAGAAGATCAGGTGAGTTTAGGGTGGTTTTGCGGGGAACTTCATAGTTTTTGGTGTTTTTTCTTCTGATCCAGTTCTTTTTTGGGGTGTTTTGGACGTGTTTTGGGGTTTCCGTTGGGTTTCGTTGAGTTCCTACTGGGTTTTATGGTGGTTGTGAGTGGACATTTGGATTTGGAGAACATCAGGTACGTTTAGAGTGGTTTTGGGATTGGATCCGTGCTTTTTGGGGTTTTCTTTCGTTTTTGGGGGTGATCCTGTTCTTGTTTGGGGGTGTTTTTGACGTGTTTTGGGTTCTCCGTTGGGTTTCGTTGGGTTTTCCGTGGTCATCATGGTGGAAAAGTGTAAATTGTGGGTTTTGGAGAATATCAGGTAGGTTTATGAGGACTTTTGGGGCAGATTCATGGTTTTTAGGGTTTTCTTCTGTTTTTTCTACTGATCCAGTTGTTTTTCAGTGTGTTTTTGAAGTGTTTTGGGTTCTCCGTTGGGTTTCGTTGGGTTTTCCGTGGTCATCATGTTGGAAAAGTGTAAATTGTGGGTTTTGGAGAACATCAGGTAGGTTTAGGGGGACTTTTGGGGTGGGTTCATGGTATTTGGGATTTTCTTCTGTTGTTTTGGGGGGAGTGATCGAATTCATTTTTGGGGTGTTTTTGACGTGTTTTGGGGTCTCCGTTGGGTTTTGTTGGGTTCTTGTTGGTCATCATGTTGGAAAAGTGTAAATTGCGGGTTTTGGAGAACATCAGGTAGGTTTAGTGTCGTTTTTGGGTGGATCTATGTTTTTTGGTGATTTTCTTCCAGTTTTGGGGGTGATTCCGTTCTTGTTTGGGGTGTTTTTGACTTGTTTTGGGGTCTCCGTTGGGTTTTAGTTGGATTCTCGTTGGTCGTTAAGGTAAATGGGAATGGATTGTGGGTTTTGAAGAAGATCAGGTGAGTTTAGGGTGGTTTTGTGGGGAAATTGATAGTTTTTGGTGTTTTTTCTTCTGATCCAGTTCTTTTTTGGGGTGTTTTGGACGTGTTTTGGGGTTTCCGTTGGGTTTCGTTGAGTTCCTACTGGGTTTTATGGTGGTTGGGAGTGGACATTTGGATTTGGAGAACATCAGGTACGTTTAGAGTGGTTTTGGGATTGGATCCGTGCTTTTTGGGGTTTTCTTTCGTTTTTGGGGGTGATCCTGTTCTTGTTTGGGGTGTTTTTGACGTGTTTTGGGTTCTCCGTTGGGTTTCGTTGGGTTTTCCGTGGTCATCATGGTGGAAAAGTGTAAATTGCGGGTTTTGGAGAACATCAGGTAGGTTTACTGTCTTTTTGGGGTGGATCTATGTTTTGTGGGGATTTTCTTCCAGTTTTGGGGGTGATTCCGTTCTTGTTTGGGGTGTTTTTGATGTGTTTTGGGGTCTCTGTTTTGTTTCGTTGTGTTTTCCTTGTTCATTTTGGTGGAAAAGGCTGAATAGTGGGTTTTGGAGAACATCAGGTATGTTTAGGGCGTTTTTGGGATTTGATCCGTGCTTTTGGGGGATTTTGTTCCAGTTTTGGGGGTGATTCCGTTCTTGTTTGTGGTGTTTTTGACGTGTTTTGGGTTCTCCGTTGGGTTTCGTTGGGTTTTCCATTGGCATCATGGTGGAAAAGTGCAAATTGTGGGTTTTGGAGAACATCAGGTAGGTTTAGGGTGGTTTTGGGGTGGATCTATTGTTTTGGGGGATTTTGTTCCAGTTATGGGGTGATCCCGTTCTTTTTTGGGGTGTTTTTGACGTGTTTTGGGTTCTCCGTTGGGTTTCGTTGGGTTTTCCGTGGTCATCATGGTGGAAAAGTGTCAATTGTGGGTTTTGGAGAACATCAGGTAGGTTTATGAGGACTTTTGGGACAGATTCATGGTTTTTAGGGTTTTCTTCTGTTTTTTTCTACTGATCCAGTTGTTTTTCAGTGTGTTTTTGAAGTGTTTTGGGTTCTCCGTTGGGTTTCGTTGGGTTTTCCGTGGTCATCATGGTGGAAAAGTGTAAATTGTGGGTTTTGGAGAACATCAGGTAGGTTTAGTGTCGTTTTTGGGTGGATCTATGTTTTTTGGTGATTTTCTTCCAGTTTTGGGGGTGATTCCGTTCTTGTTTGGGGTGTTTTTGACTTGTTTTGGGGTCTCCGTTGGGTTTTAGTTGGATTCTCGTTGGTCGTTAAGGTAAATGGGAATGGATTGTGGGTTTTGAAGAAGATCAGGTGAGTTTAGGGTGGTTTTGCGGGGAACTTCATAGTTTTTGGTGTTTTTTCTTCTGATCCAGTTCTTTTTTGGGGTGTTTTTGACGTGTTTTGGGGTTTCCGTTGGGTTTCGTTGGGTTTTCCGTGGTCATCATGGTGGAAAAGTGTAAATTGTGGGTTTTGGAGAACATCAGGTAGGTTTAGTGTCGTTTTTGGGTGGATCTATGTTTTTTGGTGATTTTCTTCCAGTTTTGGGGGTGATTCCGTTCTTGTTTGGGGTGTTTTTGACTTGTTTTGGGGTCTCCGTTGGGTTTTAGTTGGATTCTCGTTGGTCGTTAAGGTAAATGGGAATGGATTGTGGGTTTTGAAGAAGATCAGGTGAGTTTAGGGTGGTTTTGCGGGGAACTTCATAGTTTTTGGTGTTTTTTCTTCTGATCCAGTTCTTTTTTGGGGTGTTTTTGACGTGTTTTGGGGTTTCCGTTGGGTTTCGTTGAGTTCCTACTGGGTTTTATGGTGGTTGGGAGTGGACATTTGGATTTGGAGAACATCAGGTACGTTTAGAGTGGTTTTGGGATTGGATCCGTGCTTTTTGATGTTTTCATTCTTTTTGGGGGGTGATCCTGTTCTTGTTTGGGGTGTTTTTGACGTGTTTTGGGTTCTCCGTTGGGTTTCGTTGGGTTTTCCGTGGTCATCATGGTGGAAAAGTGTAAATTGTGGGTTTTGGAGAACATCAGTTAGGTTTATGAGGACTTTTGGGGCAGATTCATGGTTTTTAGGGTTTTCTTCTGTTTTTTCTACTGATCCAGTTGTTTTTCAGTGTGTTTTTGAAGTGTTTTGGGTTCTCCGTTGGGTTTCGTTGGGTTTTCCGTGGTCATCATGGTGGAAAAGTGTAAATTGTGGGTTTTGGAGAACATCAGGTAGGTTTAGGGGGACTTTTGGGGTGGATTCATGGTATTTGGGATTTTCTTCTGTTTTTTTGGGGGGAGTGATCGAATTCATTTTTGGGGTGTTTTTGACGTGTTTTGGGGTCTCCGTTGGGTTTTGTTGGGTTCTTGTTGGTCATCATGTTGGAAAAGTGTAAATTGCGGGTTTTGGAGAACATCAGGTAGGTTTAGTGTCGTTTTTGGGTGGATCTATGTTTTTTGGTGATTTTCTTCCAGTTTTGGGGGTGATTCCGTTCTTGTTTGGGGTGTTTTTGACTTGTTTTGGGGTCTCCGTTGGGTTTTAGTTGGATTCTCGTTGGTCGTTAAGGTAAATGGGAATGGATTGTGGGTTTTGAAGAAGATCAGGTGAGTTTAGGGTGGTTTTGCGGGGAACTTCATAGTTTTTGGTGTTTTTTCTTCTGATCCAGTTCTTTTTTGGGGTGTTTTGGACGTGTTTTGGGGTTTCCGTTGGGTTTCGTTGAGTTCCTACTGGGTTTTATGGTGGTTGGGAGTGGACATTTGGATTTGGAGAACATCAGGTACGTTTAGAGTGGTTTTGGGATTGGATCCGTGCTTTTTGGGGTTTTCTTTCGTTTTTGGGGGTGATCCTGTTCTTGTTTGGGGGTTTTTGACGTGTTTTGGGTTCTCCGTTGGGTTTCGTTGGGTTTTCCGTGGTCATCATGGTGGAAAAGTGTAAATTGTGGGTTTTGGAGAACATCAGTTAGGTTTATGAGGACTTTTGGGGCAGATTCATGGTTTTTAGGGTTTTCTTCTGTTTTTTCTACTGATCCAGTTGTTTTTCAGTGTGTTTTTGAAGTGTTTTGGGTTCTCCGTTGGGTTTCGTTGGGTTTTCCGTGGTCATCATGGTGGAAAAGTGTAAATTGCGGGTTTTGGAGAACATCAGGTAGGTTTACTGTCTTTTTGGGGTGGATCTATGTTTTGTGGGGATTTTCTTCCAGTTTTGGGGGTGATTCCGTTCTTGTTTGGGGTGTTTTTGACGTGTTTTGGGGTCTCTGTTTTGTTTCGTTGTGTTTTCCTTGTTCATTTTGGTGGAAAAGGGTGAATAGTGGGTTTTGGAGAACATCAGGTATGTTTAGGGCGTTTTTGGGATTTGATCCGTGCTTTTGGGGGATTTTGTTCCAGTTTTGGGGGTGATTCCGTTCTTGTTTGGGGTGTTTTTGACTTGTTTTGGGGTCTCCGTTGGGTTTTAGTTGGATTCTCGTTGGTCGTTAAGGTAAATGGGAATGGATTGTGGGTTTTGAAGAAGATCAGGTGAGTTTAGGGTGGTTTTGCAGGGAACTTCATAGTTTTTGGTGTTTTTTCTTCTGATCCAGTTCTTTTTTGGGGTGTTTTGGACGTGTTTTGGGGTTTCCGTTGGGTTTCGTTGAGTTCCTACTGGGTTTTATGGTGGTTGGGAGTGGACATTTGGATTTGGAGAACATCAGGTACGTTTAGAGTGGTTTTGGGATTGGATCCGTGCTTTTTGGGGTTTTCTTTCGTTTTTGGGGGTGATCCTGTTCTTGTTTGGGGTGTTTTTGACGTGTTTTGGGTTCTCCGTTGGGTTTCGTTGGGTTTTCCGTGGTCATCATGGTGGAAAAGTGTAAATTGTGGGTTTTGGAGAACATCAGGTAGGTTTATGAGGACTTTTGGGGCAGATTCATGGTTTTTAGGGTTTTCTTCTGTTTTTTCTACTGATCCAGTTGTTTTTCAGTGTGTTTTTGAAGTGTTTTGGGTTCTCCGTTGGGTTTCGTTGGGTTTTCCGTGGTCATCATGTTGGAAAAGTGTAAATTGTGGGTTTTGGAGAACATCAGGTAGGTTTAGGGGGACTTTTGGGGTGGATTCATGGTATTTGGGATTTTCTTCTGTTTTTTGGGGGGGAGTGATCGAATTCATTTTTGGGGTGTTTTTGACGTGTTTTGGGGTCTCCGTTGGGTTTTGTTGGGTTCTTGTTGGTCATCATGGTGGAAAAGTGTAAATTGCGGGTTCTGGAGAACATCAGGTAGGTTTAGTGTCGTTTTTGGGTGGATCTATGTTTTTTGGTGATTTTCTTCCAGTTTTGGGGGTGATTCCGTTCTTGTTTGGGGTGTTTTTGACTTGTTTTGGGGTCTCCGTTGGGTTTTAGTTGGATTCTCGTTGGTCGTTAAGGTAAATGGGAATGGATTGTGGGTTTTGAAGAAGATCAGGTGAGTTTAGGGTGGTTTTTGCGGGGAACTTCATAGTTTTTGGTGTTTTTTCTTCTGATCCAGTTCTTTTTTGGGGTGTTTTGGACGTGTTTTGGGGTTTCCGTTGGGTTTCGTTGAGTTCCTACTGGGTTTTATGGTGGTTGGGAGTGGACATTTGGATTTGGAGAACATCAGGTACGTTTAGAGTGGTTTTGGGATTGGATCCGTGCTTTTTGATGTTTTCATTCGTTTTGGGGGGTGATCCTGTTCTTGTTTGGGGTGTTTTTGACGTGTTTTGGGTTCTCCGTTGGGTTTCGTTGGGTTTTCCGTGGTCATCATGGTGGAAAAGTGTAAATTGTGGGTTTTGGAGAACATCAGTTAGGTTTATGAGGACTTTTGGGGCAGATTCATGGTTTTTAGGGTTTTCTTCTGTTTTTTCTACTGATCCAGTTGTTTTTCAGTGTGTTTTTGAAGTGTTTTGGGTTCTCCGTTGGGTTTCGTTGGGTTTTCCGTGGTCATCATGTTGGAAAAGTGTAAATTGTGGGTTTTGGAGAACATCAGGTAGGTTTAGGGGGACTTTTGGGGTGGATTCATGGTATTTGGGATTTTCTTTTGTTTTTTGGGGGGCAGTGATCGAATTCATTTTTGGGGTGTTTTTGACGTGTTTTGGGGTCTCCGTTGGGTTTTGTTGGGTTCTTGTTGGTCATCATGGTGGAAAAGTGTAAATTGCGGGTTCTGGAGAACATCAGGTAGGTTTAGTGTCGTTTTTGGGTGGATCTATGTTTTGTGGGGATTTTCTTCCAGTTTTGGGGGTGATTCCGTTCTTGTTTGGGGTGTTTTTGACTTGTTTTGGGGTCTCCGTTGGGTTTTAGTTGGATTCTCGTTGGTCGTTAAGGTAAATGGGAATGGATTGTGGGTTTTGAAGAAGATCAGGTGAGTTTAGGGTGGTTTTGCGGGGAACTTCATAGTTTTTGGTGTTTTTTCTTCTGATCCAGTTCTTTTTTGGGGTGTTTTGGACGTGTTTTGGGGTTTCCGTTGGGTTTCGTTGAGTTCCTACTGGGTTTTATGGTGGCTGGGAGTGGACATTTGGATTTGGAGAACATCAGGTACGTTTAGAGTGGTTTTGGGATTGGATCCGTGCTTTTTGGGGTTTTTCTTTCGTTTTGGGGGGTGATCCTGTTCTTGTTTGGGGTGTTTTTGACGTGTTTTGGGTTCTCCGTTGGGTTTCGTTGGGTTTTCCGTGGTCATCATGTTGGAAAAGTGTAAATTGTGGGTTTTGGAGAACATCAGTTAGGTTTATGAGGACTTTTGGGGGCAGATTCATGGTTTTTAGGGTTTTCTTCTGTTTTTTCTACTGATCCAGTTGTTTTTCAGTGTGTTTTTGAAGTGTTTTGGGTTCTCCGTTGGGTTTCGTTGGGTTTTCCGTGGTCATCATGGTGGAAAAGTGTAAATTGTGGGTTTTGGAGAACATCAGGTAGGTTTAGGGGGACTTTTGGGGTGGATTCATGGTATTTGGGATTTTCTTCTGTTTTTTTGGGGGTTGAGTGATCGAATTCATTTTTGGGGTGTTTTGGCGTGTTTTGGGGTCTCCGTTGGGTTTTGTTGGGTTCTTGTTGGTCATCATGTTGGAAAAGTGTAAATTGCGGGTTTTGGAGAACATCAGGTAGGTTTAGTGTCGTTTTTGGGTGGATCTATATTTTGGGGGGATTTTCTTCCAGTTTTGGGGGTGATTCCGTTCTTGTTTGGGGTGTTTTTGACTTGTTTTGGGGTCTCCGTTGGGTTTTAGTTGGATTCTCGTTGGTCGTTAAGGTAAATGGGAATGGATTGTGGGTTTTGAAGAAGATCAGGTGAGTTTAGGGTGGTTTTGCGGGGAACTTCATAGTTTTTGGTGTTTTTTCTTCTGATCCAGTTCTTTTTTGGGGTGTTTTGGACGTGTTTTGGGGTTTCCGTTGGGTTTCGTTGAGTTCCTACTGGGTTTTATGGTGGTTGGGAGTGGACATTTGGATTTGGAGAACATCAGGTAGGTTTAGAGTGGTTTTGGGATTGGATCCGTGCTTTTTGGGGTTTTCATTCGTTTTGGGGGTGATCCTGTTCTTGTTTGGGGTGTTTTTGACGTGTTTTGGGTTCTCCGTTGGGTTTCGTTGGGTTTTCCGTGGTCATCATGGTGGAAAAGTGTAAATTGTGGGTTTTGGAGAACATCAGGTAGGTTTAGGGGGACTTTTGGGGTGGATTCATGGTATTTGGGATTTTCTTCTGTTTTTTGGGGGGGAGTGATCGAATTCATTTTTGGGGTGTTTTTGACGTGTTTTGGGGTCTCCGTTGGGTTTTGTTGGGTTCTTGTTGGTCATCATGGTGGAAAAGTGTAAATTGCGGGTTCTGGAGAACATCAGGTAGGTTTAGTGTCGTTTTTGGGTGGATCTATATTTTGGGGGGATTTTCTTCCAGTTTTGGGGGTGATTCCGTTCTTGTTTGGGGTGTTTTTGACTTGTTTTGGGGTCTCCGTTGGGTTTTAGTTGGATTCTCGTTGGTCGTTAAGGTAAATGGGAATGGATTGTGGGTTTTGAAGAAGATCAGGTGAGTTTAGGGTGGTTTTGTGGGGAACTTCATAGTTTTTGGTGTTTTTTCTTCTGATCCAGTTCTTTTTTGGGGTGTTTTTGACGTGTTTTGGGGTTTCCGTTGGGTTTCGTTGAGTTCCTACTGGGTTTTATGGTGGCTGGGAGTGGACATTTGGATTTGGAGAACATCAGGTACGTTTAGAGTGGTTTTGGGATTGGATCCGTGCTTTTTGGGGTTTTCTTTCGTTTTGGGGGGTGATCCTGTTCTTGTTTGGGGTGTTTTTGACGTGTTTTGGGTTCTCCGTTGGGTTTCGTTGGGTTTTCCGTGGTCATCATGGTGGAAAAGTGTAAATTGTGGGTTTTGGAGAACATCAGGTAGGTTTTTGAGGACTTTTGGGGCAGATTCATGGTTTTTAGGGTTTTCTTCTGTTTTTTCTACTGATCCAGTTGTTTTTCAGTGTGTTTTTGAAGTGTTTTGGGTTCTCCGTTGGGTTTCGTTGGGTTTTCCGTGGTCATCATGGTGGAAAAGTGTAAATTGTGGGTTTTGGAGAACATCAGGTAGGTTTAGGGGGACTTTTGGGGTGGATTCATGGTATTTGGGATTTTCTTCTGTTTTTTTGGGGGGGGAGTGATCGAATTCATTTTTGGGGTGTTTTTGACGTGTTTTGGGGTCTCCGTTGGGTTTTGTTGGGTTCTTGTTGGTCATCATGTTGGAAAAGTGTAAATTGCGGGTTTTGGAGAACATCAGGTAGGTTTAGTGTCGTTTTTGGGTGGATCTATGTTTTGGGGGGATTTTCTTCCAGTTTTGGGGGTGATTCCGTTCTTGTTTGGGGTGTTTTTGACTTGTTTTGGGGTCTCCGTTGGGTTTTTAGTTGGATTCTCGTTGGTCGTTAAGGTAAATGGGAATGGATTGTGGGTTTTGAAGAAGATCAGGTGAGTTTAGGGTGGTTTTGCGGGGAACTTCATAGTTTTTGGTGTTTTTTCTTCTGATCCAGTTCTTTTTTGGGGTGTTTTTGACGTGTTTTGGGGTTTCCGTTGGGTTTCGTTGAGTTCCTACTGGGTTTTATGGTGGTTGGGAGTGGACATTTGGATTTGGAGAACATCAGGTACGTTTAGAGGGGTTTTGGGATTGGATCCGTGGTTTTTGGGGTTTTCTTTCGTTTTTGGGGGTGATCCTGTTCTTGTTTGGGGTGTTTTTGACGTGTTTTGGGTTCTCCGTTGGGTTTCGTTGGGTTTTCCGTGGTCATCATGGTGGAAAAGTGTAAATTGTGGGTTTTGGAGAACATCAGGTAGGTTTATGAGGACTTTTGGGGCAGATTCATGGTTTTTAGGGTTTTCTTCTGTTTTTTCTACTGATCCAGTTGTTTTTCAGTGTGTTTTTGAAGTGTTTTGGGTTCTCCGTTGGGTTTCGTTGCGTTTTCCGTGGTCATCATGGTGGAAAAGTGTAAATTGCGGGTTTTGGAGAACATCAGGTAGGTTTACTGTCTTTTTGGGGTGGATCTATGTTTTGTGGGGATTTTCTTCCAGTTTTGGGGGTGATTCCGTTCTTGTTTGGGGTGTTTTTGATGTGTTTTGGGGTCTCTGTTTTGTTTCGTTGTGTTTTCCTTGTTCATTTTGGTGGAAAAGGGTGAATAGTGGGTTTTGGAGAACATCAGGTATGTTTAGGGCGTTTTTGGGATTTGATCCGTGCTTTTGGGGGGATTTTGTTCCAGTTTTGGGGGTGATTCCGTTCTTGTTTGTGGTGTTTTTGACGTGTTTTGGGTTCTCCGTTGGGTTTCGTTGGGTTTTCCATTGGCATCATGGTGGAAAAGTGTAAATTGTGGGTTTTGGAGAACATCAGGTAGGTTTAGGGTGGTTTTGGGGTGGATCTATTGTTTTGCGGGATTTTGTTCCAGTTATGGGGTGATCCCGTTCTTTTTTGGGGTGTTTTTGACGTGTTTTGGGGTCTCCGTTGGGTTTCGTTGGGTTTTCCGTGGTCATCATGGTGGAAAAGTGTAAATTGTGGGTTTTGGAGAACATCAGGTAGGTTTAGTGTCGTTTTTGGGTGGATCTATGTTTTGGGGGGATTTTCTTCCAGTTTTGGGGGTGATTCCGTTCTTGTTTGGGGTGTTTTTGACTTGTTTTGGGGTCTCCGTTGGGTTTTAGTTGGATTCTCGTTGGTCGTTAAGGTAAATGGGAGTGGATTGTGGGTTTTGAAGAAGATCAGGTGAGTTTAGGGTGGTTTTGCGGGGAACTTCATAGTTTTTGGTGTTTTTTCTTCTGATCCAGTTCTTTTTTGGGGTGTTTTTGACGTGTTTTGGGGTTTCCGTTGGGTTTCGTTGAGTTCCTACTGGGTTTTATGGTGGTTGTGAGTGGACATTTGGATTTGGAGAACATCAGTACGTTTAGAGTGGTTTTGGGATTGGATCCGTGCTTTTTGGGGTTTTCTTTCGTTTTTGGGGGTGATCCTGTTCTTGTTTGGGGTGTTTTTGACGTGTTTTGGGTTCTCCGTTGGGTTTCGTTGGGTTTTCCGTGGTCATCATGGTGGAAAAGTGTAAATTGTGGGTTTTGGAGAATATCAGGTAGGTTTATGAGGACTTTTGGGGCAGATTCATGGTTTTTAGGGTTTTCTTCTGTTTTTTCTACTGATCCAGTTGTTTTTCAGTGTGTTTTTGAAGTGTTTTGGGTTCTCCGTTGGGTTTCGTTGGGTTTTCCGTGGTCATCATGTTGGAAAAGTGTAAATTGTGGGTTTTGGAGAACATCAGGTAGGTTTAGGGGGACTTTTGGGGTGGATTCATGGTATCTGGGATTTTCTTCTGCTGTTTTGGGGGGAGTGATCGAATTCATTTTTGGGGTGTTTTTGACGTGTTTTGGGGTCTCCGTTGGGTTTTGTTGGGTTCTTGTTGGTCATCATGTTGGAAAAGTGTAAATTGCGGGTTTTGGAGAACATCAGGTAGGTTTAGTGTCGTTTTTTGGGTGGATCTATGTTTTTTGGTGATTTTCTTCCAGTTTTGGGGGTGATTCCGTTCTTGTTTGGGTGTTTTTGACTTGTTTTGGGGTCTCCGTTGGGTTTTAGTTGGATTCTCGTGGTCGTTAAGGTAAATGGGAATGGATTGTGGGTTTTGAAGAAGATCAGGTGAGTTTAGGGTGGTTTTGCGGGGAACTTCATAGTTTTTGGTGTTTTTTCTTCTGATCCAGTTCTTTTTTGGGGTGTTTTGGACGTGTTTTGGGGTTTCCGTTGGGTTTCGTTGAGTTCCTACTGGGTTTTATGGTGGTTGGGAGTGGACATTTGGATTTGGAGAACATCAGGTACGTTTAGAGTGGTTTTGGGATTGGATCCGTGCTTTTTGGGGTTTTCTTTCGTTTTGGGGGTGATCCTGTTCTTGTTTGGGGTGTTTTTGACGTGTTTTGGGTTCTCCGTTGGGTTTCGTTGGGTTTTCCGTGGTCATCATGGTGGAAAAGTGTAAATTGTGGGTTTTGGAGAACATCAGTTAGGTTTATGAGGACTTTTGGGGCAGATTCATGGTTTTTAGGGTTTTCTTCTGTTTTTTCTACTGATCCAGTTGTTTTTCAGTGTGTTTTTGAAGTGTTTTGGGTTCTCCGTTGGGTTTCGTTGCGTTTTCCGTGGTCATCATGGTGGAAAAGTGTAAATTGCGGGTTTTGGAGAACATCAGGTAGGTTTACTGTCTTTTTGGGGTGGATCTATGTTTTGTGGGGATTTTCTTCCAGTTTTGGGGGTGATTCCGTTCTTGTTTGGGGTGTTTTTGACTTGTTTTGGGGTCTCCGTTGGGTTTTAGTTGGATTCTCGTTGGTCGTTAAGGTAAATGGGAGTGGATTGTGGGTTTTGAAGAAGATCAGGTGAGTTTAGGGTGGTTTTGCGGGGGAACTTCATAGTTTTTGGTGTTTTTTCTTCTGATCCAGTTCTTTTTTGGGGTGTTTTTGACGTGTTTTGGGGTTTCCGTTGGGTTTCGTTGAGTTCCTACTGGGTTTTATGGTGGTTGTGAGTGGACATTTGGATTTGGAGAACATCAGGTACGTTTAGAGTGGTTTTGGGATTGGATCCGTGCTTTTTGGGGTTTTCTTTCGTTTTTGGGGGTGATCCTGTTCTTGTTTGGGGTGTTTTTGACGTGTTTTGGGTTCTCCGTTGGGTTTCGTTGGGTTTTCCGTGGTCATCATGGTGGAAAAGTGTAAATTGTGGGTTTTGGAGAATATCAGGTAGGTTTATGAGGACTTTTGGGGCAGATTCATGGTTTTTAGGGTTTTCTTCTGTTTTTTCTACTGATCCAGTTGTTTTTCAGTGTGTTTTTGAAGTGTTTTGGGTTCTCCGTTGGGTTTCGTTGGGTTTTTCCGTGGTCATCATGTTGGAAAAGTGTAAATTGTGGGTTTTGGAGAACATCAGGTAGGTTTAGGGGGACTTTTGGGGTGGATTCATGGTATTTGGGATTTTCTTCTGCTGTTTTGGGGGGAGTGATCGAATTCATTTTTGGGGTGTTTTTGACGTGTTTTGGGGTCTCCGTTGGGTTTTGTTGGGTTCTTGTTGGTCATCATGTTGGAAAAGTGTAAATTGCGGGTTTTGGAGAACATCAGGTAGGTTTAGTGTCGTTTTTGGGTGGATCTATGTTTTTTGGTGATTTTCTTCCAGTTTTGGGGGTGATTCCGTTCTTGTTTGGGGTGTTTTTGACTTGTTTTGGGGTCTCCGTTGGGTTTTAGTTGGATTCTCGTTGGTCGTTAAGGTAAATGGGAATGGATTGTGGGTTTTGAAGAAGATCAGGTGAGTTTAGGGTGGTTTTGCGGGGAACTTCATAGTTTTTGGTGTTTTTCTTCTGATCCAGTTCTTTTTTGGGGTGTTTTGGACGTGTTTTGGGGTTTCCGTTGGGTTTCGTTGAGTTCCTACTGGGTTTTATGGTGGTTGGGAGTGGACATTTGGATTTGGAGAACATCAGGTACGTTTAGAGTGGTTTTGGGATTGGATCCGTGCTTTTTGGGGTTTTCTTTCGTTTTTGGGGGTGATCCTGTTCTTGTTTGGGGTGTTTTTGACGTGTTTGGGTTCTCCGTTGGGTTTCGTTGGGTTTTCCGTGGTCATCATGGTGGAAAAGTGTAAATTGTGGGTTTTGGAGAACATCAGTTAGGTTTATGAGGACTTTTGGGGCAGATTCATGGTTTTTAGGGTTTTCTTCTGTTTTTTCTACTGATCCAGTTGTTTTTCAGTGTGTTTTTGAAGTGTTTTGGGTTCTCCGTTGGGTTTCGTTGCGTTTTCCGTGGTCATCATGGTGGAAAAGTGTAAATT
This sequence comes from Aythya marila, assembly GCF_965140915.1. Lineage (NCBI taxonomy): Eukaryota > Metazoa > Chordata > Aves > Anseriformes > Anatidae > Aythya > Aythya marila. Next base: position 3,562 of record NW_028137355.1, on the reverse strand, counting down.
GCGGGTTTTGGAGAACATCAGGTAGGTTTACTGTCTTTTTGGGGTGGATCTATGTTTTGTGGGGATTTTCTTCCAGTTTTGGGGGTGATTCCGTTCTTGTTTGGGGTGTTTTTGATGTGTTTTGGGGTCTCTGTTTTGTTTCGTTGTGTTTTCCTTGTTCATTTTGGTGGAAAGGGTGAATAGTGGTTTTGGAGAACATCAGGTATGTTTAGGGCGTTTTTGGGATTTGATCCGTGCTTTTGGGGGATTTTGTTCCAGTTTTGGGGGTGATTCCGTTCTTGTTTGTGGTGTTTTTGACGTGTTTTGGGTTCTCCGTTGGGTTTCGTTGGGTTTTCCATTGGCATCATGGTGGAAAAGTGTAAATTGTGGGTTTTGGAGAACATCAGGTAGGTTTAGGGTGGTTTTGGGGTGGATCTATTGTTTTGGGGGATTTTGTTCCAGTTATGGGGTGATCCCGTTCTTTTTTGGGGTGTTTTTGACGTGTTTTGGGTTCTCCGTTGGGTTTCGTTGGGTTTTCCGTGGTCATCATGGTGGAAAAGTGTCAATTGTGGGTTTTGGAGAACATCAGGTAGGTTTATGAGGACTTTTGGGGCAGATTCATGGTTTTTAGGGTTTTCTTCTGTTTTTTCTACTGATCCAGTTGTTTTTCAGTGTGTTTTTGAAGTGTTTTGGGTTCTCCGTTGGGTTTCGTTGGGTTTTCCGTGGTCATCATGGTGGAAAAGTGTAAATTGTGGGTTTTGGAGAACATCAGGTAGGTTTAGTGTCGTTTTTGGGTGGATCTATGTTTTGGGGGATTTTCTTCCAGTTTTGGGGGTGATTCCGTTCTTGTTTGGGGTGTTTTTGACTTGTTTTGGGGTCTCCGTTGGGTTTTAGTTGGATTCTCGTTGGTCGTTAAGGTAAATGGGAATGGATTGTGGGTTTGAAGAAGATCAGGTGAGTTTAGGGTGGTTTTGCGGGGAACTTCATAGTTTTGTTGTTTTCTTCTGATATCCAGTTCTTTTTTGGGGTGTTTTGGACGTGTTTTGGGGTTTCCGTTGGGTTTCGTTGAGTTCCTACTGGGTTTTATGGTGGCTGGGAGTGGACATTTGGATTTGGAGAACATCAGGTACGTTTAGAGTGGTTTTGGGATTGGATCCGTGCTTTTTGATGTTTTCATTCTTTTTGGGGGGTGATCCTGTTCTTGTTTGGGGTGTTTTTGACGTGTTTTGGGTTCTCCGTTGGGTTTCGTTGGGTTTTCCGTGGTCATCATGGTGGAAAAGTGTAAATTGTGGGTTTTGGAGAACATCAGTTAGGTTTATGAGGACTTTTGGGGCAGATTCATGGTTTTTAGGGTTTTCTTCTGTTTTTTCTACTGATCCAGTTGTTTTCAGTGTGTTTTTGAAGTGTTTTGGGTTCTCCGTTGGGTTTCGTTGGGTTTTCCGTGGTCATCATGGTGGAAAAGTGTAAATTGCGGGTTTTGGAGAACATCAGGTAGGTTTACTGTCTTTTTGGGGTGGATCTATGTTTTGGGGGGATTTTCTTCCAGTTTTGGGGGTGATTCCGTTCTTGTTTGGGGTGTTTTTGACGTGTTTTGGGGTCTCTGTTTTGTTTCGTTGTGTTTTCCTTGTTCATTTTGGTGGAAAAGGGTGAATAGTGGGTTTTGGAGAACATCAGGTATGTTTAGGGCGTTTTTGGGATTTGATCCGTGCTTTTGGGGGATTTTGTTCCAGTTTTGGGGGTGATTCCGTTCTTGTTTGGGGTGTTTTTGACTTGTTTTGGGGTCTCCGTTGGGTTTTAGTTGGATTCTCGTTGGTCGTTAAGGTAAATGGGAATGGATTGTGGGTTTGAAGAAGATCAGGTGAGTTTAGGGTGGTTTTGCGGGGAAATTGATAGTTTTTGGTGTTTTTTCTTCTGATCCAGTTCTTTTTTGGGGTGTTTTTGACGTGTTTTGGGTTTCCGTTGGGTTTCGTTGAGTTCCTACTGGGTTTTATGGTGGTTGGGAGTGGACATTTGGATTTGGAGAACATCAGGTACGTTTAGAGTGGTTTTGGGATTGGATCCGTGCTTTTTGGGGTTTTCTTTCGTTTTTGGGGGTGATCCTGTTCTTGTTTGGGGTGTTTTGACGTGTTTTGGGTTCTCCGTTGGGTTTCGTTGGGTTTTCCGTGGTCATCATGGTGGAAAAGTGTAAATTGTGGGTTTTGGAGAACATCAGGTAGGTTTAGGGGGACTTTTGGGGTGGATTCATGGTATTTGGGATTTTCTTCTGTTTTTTGGGGGGGAGTGATCGAATTCATTTTTGGGGTGTTTTGACGTGTTTTGGGGTCTCCGTTGGGTTTTGTTGGGTTCTTGTTGGTCATCATGGTGGAAAAGTGTAAATTGCGGGTTCTGGAGAACATCAGGTAGGTTTAGTGTCGTTTTTGGGTGGATCTATATTTTGGGGGGATTTTCTTCCAGTTTTGGGGGTGATTCCGTTCTTGTTTGGGGTGTTTTTGACTTGTTTTGGGGTCTCCGTTGGGTTTTAGTTGGATTCTCGTTGGTCGTTAAGGTAAATGGGAATGGATTGTGGGTTTTGAAGAAGATCAGGTGAGTTTAGGGTGGTTTTTGTGGGGAACTTCATAGTTTTTGGTGTTTTTTCTTCTGATCCAGTTCTTTTTTGGGGTGTTTTTGACGTGTTTTGGGGTTTCCGTTGGGTTTCGTTGAGTTCCTACTGGGTTTTATGGTGGCTGGGAGTGGACATTTGGATTTGGAGAACATCAGGTACGTTTAGAGTGGTTTTGGGATTGATCCGTGCTTTTTGGGGTTTTCTTTCGTTTTGGGGGGTGATCCTGTTCTTGTTTGGGGTGTTTTTGACGTGTTTTGGGTTCTCCGTTGGGTTTCGTTGGGTTTTCCGTGGTCATCATGGTGGAAAAGTGTAAATTGTGGGTTTTGGAGAACATCAGGTAGGTTTTTGAGGACTTTTGGGGCAGATTCATGGTTTTTAGGGTTTTCTTCTGTTTTTCTACTGATCCAGTTGTTTTTCAGTGTGTTTTTGAAGTGTTTTGGGTTCTCCGTTGGGTTTCGTTGGGTTTTTCCGTGGTCATCATGGTGGAAAAGTGTAAATTGTGGGTTTTGGAGAACATCAGGTAGGTTTAGGGGGACTTTTGGGGTGGATTCATGGTATTTGGGATTTTCTTCTGTTTTTTTGGGGGGGGAGTGATCGAATTCATTTTTGGGGTGTTTTTGACGTGTTTTGGGGTCTCCGTTGGGTTTTGTTGGGTTCTTGTTGGTCATCATGTTGGAAAAGTGTAAATTGCGGGTTTTGGAGAACATCAGGTAGGTTTAGTGTCGTTTTTGGGTGGATCTATGTTTTGGGGGGATTTTCTTCCAGTTTTGGGGGTGATTCCGTTCTTGTTTGGGGTGTTTTTGACTTGTTTTGGGGTCTCCGTTGGGTTTTAGTTGGATTCTCGTTGGTCGTTAAGGTAAATGGGAATGGATTGTGGGTTTTGAAGAAGATCAGGTGAGTTTAGGGTGGTTTTGCGGGGAACTTCATAGTTTTTGGTGTTTTTTCTTCTGATCCAGTTCTTTTTTGGGGTGTTTTTGACGT
>NW_028137356.1:0-21750 GCF_965140915.1 Aythya marila | reverse complement strand
CCCATCTCGGGTGAGCCACGCCCCCCGGGTAAAGACACGCCCCCTCGGGTAAGCCCCGCCCCCCGGAAGTGGCTCCCATGGCGCAGGGCAGGCCCAAGGCGGCGGCCAAACGGCCCCGGACGGCGGCAACGGCGGGGGGGGGGGCGCGGGGACCCAGGAAGGGAGGTGAGGGGGGGGCAAACCGGGAGGGGGGCACCGGGGGGGGCACGGGGGGGGGAGGAACCGGGTTTGGGGGGTAATGGGGGGGTGAAATGGGATGGGGGGGGGCACCGGGGGGGTACCGGGAGAGGGGGGCGACGAATTTGGGGGGTACCTGGGGGGAGAAACGGTTTGGGGGGGGCACCGGGGAGGGGGGGGCAACCGGGAGGGATGGGGGGCACCGGGGGGGTCACCGGGGAGGGGGGGGAACCGGGTTTGGGGGGTACCGGGGGGGTGAAATGGGATGGGGGGGGCACCGGGAAGGGCACGGGGGAGGGTGGAAGGGTTTGGGGGTGCCGGGGGGGGGGCACCGAGTTTGGAGGCACTGGGGGAGAAACCGGGGAGGGGAGCACGTGGGGGGGGGGTTGGGGGGACAAGGGGAGGGGGGAGAACCGGGGGGGGGGGAGAAACTGCATGGGGGGGCACCGGGTCTGGGGGACACTGGGGGGGGGGGGCGCCTCGAGGGAGGGGGTTGGGGGTCACTGGGTGGGGGGGCTGGAGGAGGGGGGGGCAGGAGGGTGTTGGGGGGGCTGCGGGTGTTGGGGGCGGCTGGGGATTGGGGAGGGGGTGTTGGGGGGGGGCTGGGGGTGTCGGGGGGGGCTGGGGGTGTTGGGGTGGGGGGCTGGGGGTGTTGTGCCCCCCCCATCACTCACTGCCCCCCCCCCCCAAAGGCCGCGTCATCGCCCCCAAGAAGCTGCGCGTGATCCAGCAGCAGAAGCTGAAGAAGGTGAGGAGGGGGGGGGGTGAGGTTGATTGGGGGGGGGGGGGGGTGTTGGGGGTGCCCCCCCCCGCCCCTCCCCCTCTAATCTCCCCTTGTGCCCCCCCCCCAGAGCCTGGAGGTCGGCATCCGGCTGCGCATCGAGCGCGAGGCCGCCCTCAAGGCGGGGGCCGCGCACCCCAAGAAGCTGAAGCTGGTGGCGCCCCCCCCGCCGCCCCCCCCAAAAAGGGCAAAGGCAAAAAAGGGGCGCGCCTGACCCCCCCCCCGAGCCCCCCCGCGAGACCCTGAGCCCCCCCCCCGCCCTTCATGCCTTAATTTTTGCTTAATAAAAGGAAATTTGGGGGCCTCGGCCCCCCCCTCAGCTCTGGGTGTCTTTGTGGGGGGATGAGGACGAGGGGGGGACACGGGGAGCCCCCCCCAGGCCGTGTGGGGGGGTCCCCGGGGGAGTGTTAAGGGGGAAAGGGGGGATTAAAGGGGGGGGGAGGGGGCATAATTAGGGGTGGGCAGGGCTGGGAGTGGGGGGGGAGGGGCTGGGGATTCCCCTCGTGCGGGGGAAGCCCCTTGGGGGGGGGTCCCGGGGTTCCCATGGCGGGGGGGGTCCCAATTTCCCGCCCCTCCCCCCCCCCGTCTCGTCCCGTCCCGTCCCCACCTTGGCGGCCGCCGCCGGCATTTTATGAATGGGCGAGGCCCCGCCCACTCCCGCTCATTAGCCCCGCCCTCCCGCCCCGCTCATTGGCCCACCCGCTGCTGATTGACAGCCCGCGTCGGGCGGGCTCCGCGCTCAGCGCCGCAGCCAATCAGCGCGCTCAGGGGGCGTGGCCAGCGGCGCGGCTGCGCCTTAAAGGCGCCGCTGCCCCGCCTCGGAGGGGGGGGGGCCACGTGGGCAACCCCCCCTTCCCCGCGGGTGGGCGTGGCCACTCTGACCCCACCCACAGGAGGCGTGGCCTCGTTTAAACCCCGCCCCCTTGATGACGTCAGGGAAATTCCCTGAAACCGGGCGCGTTCGGGGCCGAGCCTTTATTTGGGGCAATAACGCGGAAAAAAGGGCGCGCCCCCCCCGCCCTTCCCCCCCCCTGCCGTGACTCACCCCCCCGCCCCTCCCCCACCCCCCCACAACCCCCCCTGCGTGACCGGAGCCGGATTTTGGGGGGGGGGGGGGAGAGAGAACCCACGTGGGCTGTGCCCCTCCCCCACCGTGTCCCGTGGGGGGAGGGGAGGGAGGGGGGGGAGGGGAGGGGGGGGGGTTCCCCCGGGAGTGGGGGGGGTCCCGGGGGGGGTGGCGGGGGGCGCAGACCCCTGTTCCTGCTGAACTGAGCCAGTTTAGGCAAAGCAACTGCAAATCAGCTCAGTAGGCACGGGGGGCGGGGCCCGGGCTGGGGGGGGGGTGGGGGGGGTCACGTGGTGGTGGGGCGGGGGGGGGGGTCCCCATGGTTTGGGGTTGGGGGGGGGGTCCCGGGGGGGGCTCCAGGACGCGGAACTTAGCCACTGTGAACACGCCGGGTCAGCCATCGCTGTTCACAGGTGGGCTAAGCCCTGCGCCACGGGGCCGGCCGGCCCCCCCCCATATCGCGATTCACCCCCCCACGTCGCGATTCGGCATCCCCCGTGTCACGATTCACAACCCCATGTCACGATTCATCCACCCCCGTATCGTAATTCCCACCCTCATATCGTAATTCACCCCCCCATATCACAATTCCCACTCCCATATCGCGATTCCCACCTTCATATCGCGATTCCCACCTTCATATCACGATTCAGCCCCCCCCGGACACAAGTCCCACCCTCCTATCGCCACCCCCACCCCTCATATCGCCACCCCCACCCCCCCATATCACCATTCCCAGCCCCATATCGCGATTCCCAGCCCCATATCGCGATTTTCGCCCCCCCCCCCCCTCCCTTCCTCGGTGTCGCCGTCGCGGGCGCCGCCGCCCGTTGGAAATCCCTGGCAATGTGATTTTGGGCGAGAACGGTAAAAAATCGCATCGCCAGGAACCCCGGCGGGCGGCCGCAGGGATGGGGGGGGGGGGGGAGACGGGGTGGGTGTGGGGGGGGCGCCTTCATCATCATCATCATCATCATCATCATCGTCGTCGTCGTCGTCGTCGTCGCCCACCTGCAGGCAAGGAGCAGAGGGGTCAGCGTGGGGGGATCCCAAATTAGGGTCAAGGGAGGGGGGGTCACCGGGGGGAGGGGGGGGACACCGTGGGGTGGGGGGGTCACGGGGGTGACGCGGGGACACGGGACCAAAGGCGGGGTTGGGGGGGGGGCACACGGGGACAGCGCGGTGACACCGGGACGAGGCCGAAGGCCCCAAGCCCAAACCCTGCGCCCACCGCCCCCGGTGCCCCCCCCCCAAAAAAAAAATAAATTCCCGGTGCCCCCCCCCCCACCCAAAGGCCCGGTGTTGGCGGTGCCACGGGGCCGGGTGCTCGGCCGCCATGTGGGAGCCCCGAGGCCCCTCCCGGCCGTGACATCACCGTCACCAAGGCAACGGGCGAACTTCAAAGGGAATCGGGTGGAAAAGGCCCAAAAAATGGGGATAAACAGCGAGCGGCGGCGGCGGCGTAAACAAAATGTCCGGGGGGGGCACCCGGGGGGGGCCGCTTGGTGGGTGCCTGCCCAAAGCGGGGGGCGTGGGGTCCCCGCTGGTGGCGCCGTGGGACGAGGCCCGGATTGGGGTGAAAAGGGGTGAAAACGGGCAAAAACGGGCGGGCGGCGCTGCGGGCGCGAGGAGGGCGAGGGGTGGCGGTGGCGGCACCGGGTGGGCGCCGGGGGGTGGGCGCCGTGGGGCTGGGATCGCTGTGGGGCTGGGTACGCTATGGGGCAGAGCCCGCTATGGGGCAGAGCCCGCTATGGGGCCAGGCTCGCTATGGGGCTGGGCCCGCCATAGGGCCAGGTTCTCTATGGGGCCAGGATCGCTATGGGACCAGGCCCACCATGGGGCCAGGACCGTCATGGGGCCAAACTCGCTATGGGGCCAGGCTCTCTGTGGGGCCAGGCTCGCTATGGGGCTGGGCCTGCTATGGGGCTGGGCCCGCCATAGGGCCAGACTTGCTATGGGGCCAGGCTCGCCGTTGGGCCGCGTTCTCTGTGGGGCCAGGCTCGCTATGGGGCTGAGCCCGCTATGGGGCCAGGCTCTCTATGGGGCTGAGCCCACCATAGAGCCAGGCTTGCCGTGGGGCCAGGCTCGCTATGGGGCCAGGCTCACCATGAGGCCACGCTCACTATGGGGCCGGGCCCGCCATGGGGCCGGGCTCGCTCTGGGGCCAAGCTCTCTGTGGGGCCACGCTCGCTATGGGGCTGGGCCCGCCGTGGGGCCGGGCTCGCTGTGGGGCCGGGCTCGCCGTGGGGCCGGGCGCGTTGCCCACACGGCGCCAGGGCGGTGCCGGCCCGGCCGCCCCGACCGGTCCCGAGGGCCCCGGCGGGCACCGCGCGGGGGCGGCCGCCCCGCACCCCCCTGCCCCCATCCCCCTTCATTAAACCTTTGCATTTCCCCCCTTTTTTTCCCAATTCTATTTCCATTTCTATTTTTTTTTTTGGTTATGTTTTGATCCAATTTCCCCCCCCACTAAAAAAAAAATAAAAATAAAAATCACCACGGGGCCAACCCCGTCGACGCCTCCCCGACGCCTGGGGGCCGCTGCCGGCCGCGCCCTCGCACACGGCGCCGGATGCGGCGGTGGCACCGGCACCGGGGTCCCGGGGGGTCCCAGCAATCCGGGGCGGTGCAGGGGGGGGGGGTCCCGGTCAACGTGGGGGGTCCCTGTGGTGGTGCTGGTGGTGCTGGTGGTGGTGTTTTTGGGGTGGGGGTGTCGCGTCTCCCCGGCACCGCGCCGTCGTTGTCGGTGGTGCCGGCGGCGGTGGGTGGCGGCGGCGGCGGCGGCGGCGGGGCGAGGAGGAGCGAGGCGGGGGCCGCCCCGTCCGCGCCCGTCCGCACACGCAGCGCCGGGGGGGGGGAAAGGATGAATCACGCTGCTCGGCGGCGCCCGCCCGCGCCCGCGCGCCCGGCCCCGCGCCAACCGCGGCCCTCGCCGCTCACCGCCGGGGGGCCCCGCGTCGCCCCCTGGCCGCCGCGTGCCCGCCAGGCGCTCGGAACCGCTCGGAACCACCCAGAACCCTCCCGGCACCGCCCGGGCGGCACCGCCGGCACGCGGCGAAGCCGGCGGCCGAGCTGGGCCTCGCCCTCCCCCTCGCCCCAATCTCCCTTCCCCGACGCCGAGAGCCGGAGACGGGGACGGGGACGGGGACAAGGGGGCAGCGGGGTCGCCGCCGGGGTCGCCGCCGTACTCACCGGGAGCGGCTCGCGGCGGCCCCGCCGGGGTCCCCGGGGAGCGGCGGCGGCGGCGAGCGGCCGGGGCGTGCGAAGGCTTCCCAAAGTCACTGACTTTTACTCCAAGAAGGGAAATCCTTTTTAAAACCTTCGCTCCGCCCCGGGAACGCAGCGAGGGCCGCGGCCGGCGGCGAGAGGAGGGGCCTGGGCCGCGGCGCCCGGCTCCTCTCCGCACCCTTTCGAGGCCGCCGGCCCCGAGCCGCTCGTGGGTGCGCGGTGCCGAACAGTCTGCGGGCGGGGGGTGGCCGTGGGGGGGGTCCCCAGACCCACGGCTCGGGGGTCTGCGCCCCACGGCACCGGGGGCTGCGTCCCACAGCTCCGTGCGCCGTGGGTTGAGGGGCTGCGCCCCGTGGCTATAGGGGTCTGCGCCCCACAGCTTGGGGGTCTGCACCCCATGGCTATGGGGGTCTGCACCCCACGGCTTGGGGATCTGAGCCCCACGGCATGGGGCTCTGCACCCCACAGCACAGGGGTCTACGCCTCATGGCATGGGGGTCTGCGCCCTACAGCTATGGGGCTCCGTGCCCCACGGCATGGGGCTCTGCACCCCACGGCAAGGCGGCTCGCTGCCCCATAACCTGGGTGGTTTGTGCCCCACGGCAAGGGCCCACGTGCCCCATGGCACAGCAGCACAGCACCCCATAGCGAGGGGGCTCAGTGCCCCATGGCGTGGTGCACAGTGCCCCATAGCATGGCAGCTCGCTGCCCCACAGCAAGGGGGATCGCTGCCCCCCAAGTGGGCACTTTGTGCCCCATGGCAAGGCCCCACGTGCCCCATGGCACAGCAGCGCAGCGCCCCATGGTGAAGGAGCTCAGCGCCCCACAGCAAGGGGGCTCAGTGCCCCATAACGTGTGGTTAGTGCCCCATTGCCAAGGGCCCACGTGCCCCACAGCACAGCAGCTCAGTGCCCCACAGTGAGGGGGTCAGTGCCCCACAGCGAGGGGGCTCAGTGCCCCATGGCAAGGCAGCTCGCTGCCCCACAGCACGTGGGCTGAGCGCCCCATGGCGAGGGCACGCGGTGCCCCATGGCGAGGGGGCTCCCCCGCCCCATGCTCGGGGGGCTTCCTGCCCCACAGCTCAGGAGCTGGGCGCCCCATAACTGGCTGCTCGGTGCCCCACGGCGTGGGCGCCCCACAGCATGGGGGCCTCCTGCCCCATAAGGAGGTGCCTGGGTGCCCCACGGCGTGCCCACCCCCCCGTGCCCATCCCAGCCCGTGCCTCAGTTTCCCCCCAGCCCCCGGCTGTGTGGGGCCGGGCGATGCCAGGGGGGGCACCGGGGCGGTGCCGGGGTGCAGGGGCAACACCGGCCACCCCCACGTCCCCGTTCCTTGTCCCCAAGCCTGGGGGGGGGGGGGTGTGGAGGGGGGGACACGCCGTGGGCCGAAGCCCCGGTGCCGGGGAAGCCCGGGGACGCCCGGGGTGCGTGGGTGACGTCGGCGGGGCCGGGCGGGCGCCGGGATCTCCATGGCGATGCCGCACACACAGACATTAAACAGAGCCCGCGTCGGAAGTCGGCAAAACCACAGCGCGTCACTGCGGCCGCACGGCACGGCCCGGGCCCCCCAAAGCCCTCAGCTCCCCCCCCCCCCCCCCCACAACCTCCCCGAACCCCATGGGGACTTGTGGGGCTGGGCACGGTCCCCAATGGGGCCAAGCGCCGTCCCCCAGAGAGCCGTGGGGCCAGGCGTCGCCCGCTATGGGATGTGTGGGGCTGGGCGCTGTGTCCTGTGGGGACTTGTGGGGCTGGTGCTGTGCCAGTTGGGGATGTGTGGGGCTGAGCCCCCTGGGGGGACTTGTGGGGCTGGGAGATAATCCCTGGGGGGACTTGTGGGGCCGGCTGTTGTCCCCTCTGGGGACGTGTGGGGCTGGGAATTGTCCCCCGTGGGGCCAAGCCCTGTCCCCAGTGGGGCTCTGTGGGTCCAGGCACCGTCCCCTATGGGACCTGTGGGGCTGAGCCTTGTCCTCGTGGGGACCCCTCCCCAAGGGCGCCCCATGGGGCCAAGCATCGTCCCCTAGGGACTTGTGGGGCTGAGCATCCCCCCCTGGGGGCACTTGTGGGGCCGGGCGCTGCCCCCGTCCCCGTCCCCCCACGCCCCACGGCGGCGCCCGGGGGGTTAACGCCAGCCCCATGGGGCGCTGCCAGGATCCGGCCCGGCCGCGGCACTGCCGTCACCGCCCGTCTCCGTGGAGATGATGGAAGTTCCTAAATACAATTATTGGGAGGTTTTGGGTTTCCTCCGCGCGCCGGGAGGGGACGAACAATAGGCGGGGAAGGGCCGCGGCGCCCCACGGTGCCACCGGTGCCACCCGACGCCGCCGGGCCCCACCTTCGCGCCCCACGGCCGACGCCAAAGGGGGACCCGGCGGCCACCTCCGGCACGGCACCGGGGACAGGGGGGGTGCTGGCTTTTTTGGGGGGGGGGGGATCCCCGCGTCCTCATCCCTCGCCCCCCTGCTCCGGCACCGCTTCCTGTCCTCGGCGCGCATCTGGCGGTGCCGGGAGCGCCGCGGCTAATTTTAACCGGGGCCGGTGCCGGTGCGCGGCGAGGCGAGGGGGAGCCGCGGGCACGTGCGCGCGGGCACCCGACGGCGGCGCCGTGCACGCCGCACCGCGTGCCGTGGGGCGCTGCGGGGCCCGGCGGCGCAGAAATGTCCTTTCTAGGTAATGGCAGCGGCGGCGGGGCCGGGGCTGGCGCACGCCCACGCGCCAGACGGGCGCATTCCTCCCGCCTGACTCAGCGCCGCCGCGGCCTCGCACTGCTGCTGCTGCTGCTGCTGCGCTGCAACGGGCACCGCACGGCACGGCACCGCACGGCACCGCACGGCAGGGTGCAGCAGGGTGCAGCAGGGTGCAGCAGGGCGCAGTGCAGCAGTGCAGGGCATTGCAGGGTGCAGCACGGTGTTGCAGGGCGCAGCGCAGCAGTGCATGGCACGGCACAGCGTTGCAGGGTGCAGTGCAGCGTTGCACGGCCTTGCAGGGTGCAGCACGGCGTTGCGTGGCATTGCAGGGTGCAGCAGGGTGCAGCATGGTGCAGCAGGGTGCAGCCCAGCATGGCACAGCACACAGCGCAGCATTGCACGGTGCAGCAGGGTGCAGCACACTGGGTGTGGCGCAGCATTGCAGGGTGCAGCAGGGTGCAGCATGGCACAGCGCGGTGCAGCACGGTGCAGCACCACAGGGTGCAGCCCAGCAGTGCATGGCATTGCAAGGTGCAGCACGGTGCAGCAGGGCGCAGTGCAGTGCAGTGCAGTGCAGCAGTGCAGGGCACAGCCCGGTGCAGTGTAGGGCGTTGCAGGGCGCATCGTGGTGCAGCCCGGTGCCGTGCTGGTGTGGCAGTGCCATGTGGCACGGCACGGTGCTGGGACTGGTCCCAGCAGCCAAAGCTGCATCCAGGCAGTGCCGTGGGGCGGTGCTATAGGGCAGAGCCATGGGGCAGAGCCATGGGGCAGAGCCGTGGGGCAGTGCCATGGGGCAGCTCCTGGTATTTGGGCACCCACAGACCCCTGCAGCCCACCGTGGGGTGCCCTGGGAGGTACTGGGAGCACTGGGAGCCCAGCACTGGGAGCACTGCGTGCTGTGGCACTGGGGACACTGGGAGGCCTGGCACTGGGAGCACTGGGAGCCCCCACACTGGGGGCACTGGGAACCTGTCACGGGGGGCCACTGGGATCTACGGCACTGGGGCCACTGGGAGCCTGGCTCTGGAGGGACTGGGAGCACTGGGAGCCCAGCACTGGGGGCACTGGGACGGGATTTCCCGTTCCTCCCAGCCCCGCGCTCCCTCCCCGGCTTCTTCCTTCCTTCCTTCCCCACGGCTCCGCTGGGGCCAGCGCCCGGCCCCAGCCCTGCCCTACCTGGGGGGGGCGTGTGGGGCACAGCTGTGGGGCAGCGCTGTGGGGCAGAGCTGTGGGGTAGTGCCATGGGGCAACTCTGTGGGTCACAGTGGCTATGGGGCAGTGCCATGGGGCCATGGGGCAGCACCATAGGGCCATGCCATGGGGCAGCGCTGTGGGGCAGCGCTATGGGGCTGTGCCATGGGGCTGTGCCATGGGGCAGTGCTATGGGGCAGTGTGTCCGTGGGGCAGTGCCATGGGTCCAGGGGGCTGTGCCATGGGGCAGCGCCGTGGGGCAGCGCTATGGGGCAGCGCTATGGGGCTGTGCCATGGAGCAGCGTGTCCGTGGGGCTATGGGGCAGTGCCATGGGGCCGTGCCATGGGGCAGCACTATGGGGCAGTGCCATGGGGCAGTGCCATGGGGCAGCGTGTCCATGGGGCCGTGGGGTCGTGCCATGGGGCAGCGCTATGGGGCAGTGTGTCCATGGGGCCGTGCCATGGGGCAGCACCATGGGGCAGCGTGTCCGTGGGGCTATGGGGCAGTGCCATGGGGCCATGCCATGGAGCCATGCCATGGGGCAGCGCTATGGGGCAATGTTATGGGGCAGCGTGTCCGTGGGGCCGTGGGGGCCGTGTGGCCGTGCCCCCCGGGGCCGTGGGGCGGCGTTGCCTCGCGACGCTGTTTGTCGTGGGGCTGAGTCACGGCCGTGAGTCACCGGCAGCACCGGGCTGGCAGGCGCCCACGGCCGCCCCACGGCAGCACCGGGGTGGGGCACGGCCCCCCCGGGCCCCCCCATTTCCCCCCCCACCCCCCACCCCCCCTCCTCTCCTGCCCCATAGCGGGGCACCCGTGGGGGCCTGGAGATGAAGGGGGTGGGGGTGGGGGGGCACCGTGGGGCCGTCGCCCTCCCCAGTGCCCCCCCCTTGGGACCCCAGTGCCCCACGGCTGGGTGCTCGCTGGGGTTGGGGTGGGACCCCCAAATTGGGGGGGGGGGGGGGGGTGGGAATTAGGGGGGGGTATGGGGGGGCCGGGGGGGGGCCGGGGGGGGCTGAGTCAGGGCCCAGCAACGCGCCTGAGTCACCCTGGGTGGGTCCGCGCGGCGCCGCCGCACAAAGGCGCTTTGAGCACAGGGCCCCCCCCCCGCCCCCCCCCACCCCACACCCTCCCCGCCCCCCCCCCCGGGGCTGCCCCGGCCCCGCCCGGCCCCAAAAAGGGGGTCCCGGAACCCCCCCTGCAGCCCCTCCCCCCCACACACCCAACCCCCCCCCCCCCATGGTGCTTGGGGGGCACCGGGGCACGGCCGAGATCCCATGGCCTGGGGGGCACTGGGAAGCACTGGGGGGCACTGGGAGGGACTGGGGGGTACTGGGGGGCACTGGGAAGCACTGGGAGGGACTGGGGGTGCTGGTGCAGGGGCTGATGGTGCCAAACCAGTGCCAAACTGGTGCCGTACTGGTGCCAAACCAGTGCCCTACTGGTGTCCTGCTGGTGCCCTGCTGGCACCACACTGGTATGTATGGTGCTGGGGCTGTACTGGTGCCATACTGGTACCACAATAGTGCTGTACCGGTGCCATACTGGTGCCATACTGGCACCAACTGGTTCCATACCAGTACCGTACTGGTACCTGGTACTATACCAGTGCTGTCCCAGTACCATACTGGTACCAACTGGTGCCACACCGGTGCCGTACCGGTGCCATATTGGTGTTGTAGTGGTGCCATACTGGTACCAGCTGTTGCCATACCAGTACCACACCAGTACCTGGCGCTGTACCAGTACCATACTGGTACCCACTGGTGCTGAACCACTGCCATCCCAGTTCCATACTGGTTCTGTACTGGTACCAACTGGTTCCATACCTGGTGCTGTGCCAGTGCCAAACTGGTTCCGTACTGGTACCAACTGGTTCCATACTGGTATCTGGCGCTGTACCAGGGCCACACCGCTCCCATACTGGTGCCGTACTGGTGCCAAACTGGTTCCGCCCCGGATCCGTCCCGGCCCCGCAGGGGTTAAACGGGGCCCGGCCACCAGCCAATGGGAGCCGTCGTGGCGGGGCGGGCAGCCAATGAGAAGCGGCGCGGCGCTGACCAATGAGAAGCGGCGGGGCCGCGCGGGCAGCCAATGAGAGGCGGCAGGGCGGGGAGGGGCGGGGCCAGCCGGCAACGGGCGGGGCCGGTGACCTGAGGTGACCCCGGGCTCCCCCCCCCAGGGAGTGCCGGGGCGGGAGGGGGCACCCATGGGTGCTGCGGGGGGGGGAGGGGGCGGCACCTATGGGTGCTGGGGGGGCTGTCACGTGCCTATGGGTGCTGTGGGGGGGGATCCTGCACCCATGGGTGCTGGGGGGGGGGCGACTTGCCCCTATGGGTGCTGGGGGGGGGTTGTTGTGCACCCATGGGTGCTGGGGGGGGGGAAACCTGCACCCATGGGTGCCGGGGGGGCCATGTCCTGCCCCTGTAGATACTGGAGGGGGGGGGCACTGTGCACCCATGGGTGCTGGGGGGGGTGCCATGTGCCTATGGGTGCTGGGGAGGGGGTCGAGCTGCACCCATGGGTGCTGGGGGGGGCCATGTCCTACCCCTATGGGTGCTGGGGGGGGGGAACTGCACACCCATGGGTGCTGGGGGGCTCCGGGTGCCCCTCTGGGTGCTGGGGGTGGGGAGGGGAGTGCTGCTGCCCCCCCAGCATGGTGGGGGCACCCCGGGGGGGGGGGGGCGGTGAACAGGGGGGGACCTGGGGGTGCCATGGGGGGAGGGGAGGAGGAGGAGGAGGAAGGAGAGGGGGAGGAAGATGAGGGAGGGGGGGGAGGATGAGGAGGATGGGGAGGAAGAGGATGAGGAGGGGGAGGAGGGGGAGGAGGAGGGGGAGAAGAGGAAGAGGAGGGGGATGTGAGGAGGAGGAGGAGGGGGAGGAAGAGCAGGGGGAGGGGCAGGAGGGGCCGCAGCCGCCCCCAGCCCCCGGGGCAGACGCAGCGGCTCCAGAGGGGGCTGGGAACGGAGACACCGCGGGGCTCAGCACCACCACGGCACGGCACCGGGGCACCATGGCACGGTGACACCATGGAGCACGGCACGGTGACACCACGGCACCAGGGCACCATGGAGCGTGGCACCAGGGCACCATGGCATGGCACCAGGATGGAGCACGGCACGGTGAGACCATGGCACGGCACGGAGCGTGGCACCGGGGCACCACGGCACAGTGACACCATGGAGCACGGCACCACCATGGAGCATGGCACCAGGGAACCATGGCTCAGCACCAGGATGGAGCACGGCGCAGTGATGGAGCACGGTGTGGTGACACCATGGCTCAGCACCACCATGGAGCATGGCATGGTGACACCACGGCACAGCATGGACTGCGGCACCACAGCACCATGGCACAGCTCCATGATGGTACGTGGCACGGTGACACCACGGCATGGCACAGAGCGTGGCACCAGGGCACCATGGCACGGCCCCACAGCCCCATGGCACAGCACCACGATGGAGCTCGGCACCGCGGCACCGCGGCACAGCACCGTGATGGAGCGTGGCACAGAGCACGGCACCGCGGCACCACGGCACAGCACCACGATGGAGCTCGGCACTGGGCACAGCACCTTCGAGCCGTGGGCCGATTACCTGGGGCTGGCGGCCGCGCTGGCCGGGCTGCTGCAGGAGCAGCACCGAGGGGTGCCCGGCACCACCAGGACCCCCCCAGCACCACCCAGTACCACCAGGACCCTCCCAGTACCACCCAGTACCACCAGGACCCCCCCAGTACCATCCAGCACCATGACCAGCATCACCAGCACCACCAGCACCACCACCAGGAGCCACCCAGCACCTCCCAGCATGGCCAGGACCCCCCCAGCACCACCCAGTACCATGACCAGCATCATGACCAGCATGGCCTGGGTCCCCCCAGTACCACCCAGCACCACCAGGACCCCCCCAGTACCACCCAGTACCATGACCAGCACCACCAGCATCACCAGCACCACCACCACAAGATCCCCAGCACCTCCCAGCATGGCCAGGACCTTCCCAGCACCACCCAGCACCATGACCAGCACCACCACCAGCATCACCAGTACCACCACCAGGAGCCGCCCAGCACCTCCCATCACCACCAGGACCCCCCCAGCACCACCCAGCACCATGACCAGCACCACCAGGACCACCACCAGCATCACCAGTACCACCACCAGGAGCCGCCCAGCACCCCCCAGGACCACGACGACCCCTCCAGCACCCCCCAGCACCATGACGACCACCACCACCACCACCAGCATCACCACCAGGACCCTCCCAGCACCTCCCAGCACCAGCAGGACCCTCCCAGCACCTCCCATCACCGCCAGGACCCCCCCAGCCCCCCCCAGCCCCCCCCCGGCGGCGCCGTGCTGCGCCTTCTGCCAGCGTAACGGGGAGGCGCGGGGGGTGTACGGCGCCCACCGGCTGCGGGACGCGCGGGGCCGCATCCAGTGCCCGGTGCTGCGCCGCTACGTCTGCCCCCAGTGCGGGGCCACCCGCGACCGCGCGCACACCCGGCGCTTCTGCCCCCAGACCCCCCCCGGATACGTCTCCGTCTACGCCGGCACCGCCACGCGGGCATAGGGTGGCAGGCTGCAAAGGGGGGTTTTCACCCCAAAAATTGGGGTTTTGGGGTTGTTTGGGGTGCGGGTGGCATGGTTTTATATCATTTTCCCCAAAAATATTTGGGGTTTGGGGTCGTTTGTGGTGTGGGCGGCATGGTTCTACATCATTTTCCCCCAAAAAATTGGGGTTTGGGGTTGTTTGTGGTGCGGGTATCACAGTTTTACATCATTTTCCCCAAAAATATTTGGGGTTTGGGGTCGTTTGTGGTGTGGGTGGCATGGTTTTACATGATTTTCCCCAAAAATTGGGGGTTTGGGGTTGTTTGGGGTGCAGGCGGCATGGTTTTATATCATTTTCCCCCAAGATTGGGGTTTTGGGGTCGTTTGTGGTGTGGGCAGAACAGTTTTACATCGTTTTTCCCCCAAAAATTGGGGTTTGTGGTGAGGGCGGCACAGTTCTACATCATTTTCCCCCAAATTGGGGGTTTTGGGTCGTTTGTGGTGCGGGTATCACAGTTTTACATCATTTTCCTCCAAAATATTTGGGGTTTGGGGTCGTTTGTTGTGTGGGCGGCACGGTTTTATATCATATTCCCCCCCAAAATTGGGGTTTTGGGGTCATTTGTGGTGCGGGTGGCACGGTTTTATACTGTTTTCCCCCCAAAAATTGGGGTTTGTGGTGAGGGTGGCACAGTTCTACATCATTTTCCCCCCAAAAAATTGGGGTTTGGGGTCATTTGTGGTGCAGATGTCATGTTTTTACACTGTTTTTCCCCAAAAATTGGGGGGTTTGGGGTCGTTTGTGGTGCAGGTGTCCCGGTTTTACACTGTTTTTCCCCCAAAAAATCCGTTTGCACTTTGGGGATGTTCACGGTTTGAGGATGAACCCCACATTTGGGGATGTTTGCAGGTTGGGGACATTCATGGTTTGGGGATAAACCCCGCAGTTTGGGGACAAACCCTGCGTTTGGGGACGTTTGGGGATAAACCCCACGTTTGGGGATGTTTGGGGACATTCACAGTTTGGGGATAAACCCCACGTTTGGGGACGTTTGGGGATGTTTACAGTTTGGGGCCAAACCCCTCATTTTGGGGCCAAACCCTGCGGTTTTGGGGCCGGCCCCGGCTGTGCTCTTGGGCCGGTTTTGGGGTGGGGGGGGGCGGTGGCGGCGCCGTGCTCGGGTCTGCCAAATTCTGCCAAATTCGGTCATTTTGTTGAGGTCACTTTATTGGCTGCGGGTCCAAAGGGACATTTCCCATTATTCCCCCTTTTTCCCCCATTATCTCCCATTGTTCTCCCCCATTATCCCCCAGTTCCCCCCCCATTATTCCTGTTGTTATTCCCCCATTTTCCCCCATTATTCCCCATTATCCCCATTGTTATCCCCCAATTGTTCCCATTCTCCCAGTTTTTCCCCGTTTTCCCCCAGTTTTCCCCCATTAACCCCCAGTATCCCCAGTTCTCCCCCAGTTCTCCCCCAGTATCCCCAGTTCTTCCCCAGTATCCCCAGTTCTTCCCCAGTATCCCCAGTTCTTCCCCAGTTCTCCCCCAGTATCCCCAGTTCTTCCCCCAATACTTCCCATTGTCACCCCCATTGTTATCCCATTATTTCCCATTGTTATCCCCATTATTTCCCATTTTGCCCCCATTCTCTCGTGCCCCCCCCCCTCAATAAAAGCCCCCCCCCCCCCCGTGGCCTTCATCCCGGCTCCTTCGTGCTCCTCTTCCTCCTCCGGCGCTGCCGCAGCCCCCGCAGCGCCCCCAGCTCCCGGAGGGCCCCCATGGCCAGGCGGCTGCGGGGGGGGGTCATGGGGGGGGGGGCAGGGACCCCCCACACACACCGGGACCCCCCCACACACCGGGACCCCCCCCCAAAAACCCTGAGGGCTCAGGGAGGGGGGGTTGGGAGCCCTTTGGGGGGGGTTTGGCACCCAGGGGTGGGACCCCCCAGGGGGGATTTGGGGAGGTTTTGCTGGGGGGGGGGGTTTGAGGCCTAAAGTGGGGGTGGTGTGGGATTGCCCCCCCCCCCCAAAATGGGAGCGATGGGATTTGCCCCCAAAAAGTGGGGTGAGGTGGGTTTGCCCCCTCCCCAAAAAAATGGGGGTGGTGTGGGGTTGCCCCCCCCGAAATGGGGGTGGTGTGGGATTCCCCTCTCCCCCCCCCCACAAAAAAAAGGGTGATGTGGGATTGCCCCCCCCAAAAAAAATAGGGATGATGTGGGGTTGCCCCCCCAAATGGGGTGATGTGGGATTGTCCCTCCCCCCCCCAAAAAAAAGGGGTGATGTGGGATTGCCCCCCCAAAATGGAGGTGATTCGGGTTTGCCCCCCCCAATCCAAAAAATGGGGTCGATTTGGGTTTCCCCCCCCCCTTACTTGAGGTTGGAGAGCTCCAGGATGAGGCCGCGGACGACGTCGGTGGCGTCCTCCCCGGGGGGGGGCTCCGGGACCCTCACGGGGGGACCCTGGGGGGGTGTCGGGGACACCGGGAGGGGTTTTGGGGAGGGCTCGAGGCGGCGCGGGGGTCACCGTGCCCCCCCCCGGGGGGGTTTTGGGGTGTGTTACCTGCGGGGGTGCCGCGCTGTCACAATTTGGGGTGTCCCTCGCCCCCCCCGGCACCGCAGCACCCGGGGGTCCCGGCTCCTCGGCCTCCTCCCGGCCCCCCCCCGGGGGTCTCGGGGTGCTCAGGCGCTCGGTGCTGGCGGCTGCCTCGGCGCGGTGACGGCCGGGAGTATCCGGGGACTGGGGGGTGCTGGTGGTGGTACTGGTGGTACTGGTGGTACTGGTGGTGGTACTGGTGGTACTGGTGGTGGTACTGGTGGTGGTACTGGTGGTGGTACTGGTGGTGGTACTGGTGGTACTGGTGGTGGTGCTATTGGTGGTGCTGCTGGTATCGGTGCTGGTGTTGATACTGGTGGTGCTGGTGCTGGTGGTACTGGTGCTGGTACTGGTGCTGGTGGTGGTACTGGTGCCGGTACTGGTGGTGCTGGTGGTGGTACTGGTGCTGGGGTCAGTGGTGGTGTCGCTGCTGGTGCTGGTGTCAATGCCGGTGCCAGTACTGGTGCTGGTGGTGGTGCTGGTTTCGGTGCTGGTGCTGGTACTGGTGGTGCTGGTGCCAGTACTGGTGCTGGGGTCGATGCCAGTACTGGTGCTGGTGGTGGTGCTGGTTTCGGTGCTGGTGTTGGTGCTGGTGCAAGTGCCGGTACTGGTGATGGTGGTGCCGGTGCCAGTGCTGGTGTTGGAGTCATTGCTGGTGCTGGTGCCGGTACTGGTGGTGCTGGTATCAGTGCCAGTGCTGGTGCTGGTCCCAGTACTGGTGCTGGTGCCGGTACTGGTGTCAATGCCGGTGTCAGTACTGGTGCTGCCATCATTGCTGGTACTGGTACTGGTACCAGTACTGGTGCTGGGATCAATGCTGGTGTCAGGGTCACTGTTGGTGCCGGTACTGGTGCCAGTACCAGTACTGGTTCCGGTGCTAGTGCTGGTACCAGTGCTGGTGCCGGTGCCAGTGCTGGTCTCAGTACTGGTGCTGGTGCTGGGATCAATGCTGGTGTTGATACTGGTCCCAGTACTGGTGCTGGTCCCAGTCCCGGTACTGGTGCTGGTCCCAGTACTGGTGCTGGTGTTGGTCCTGGTGCTGGTCCCAGTACTGGTCCCAGTCCCAGTGCTGGTGCTGGTGCTGGTCCTGGTACTGGTCCCAGTGCTGGTGCCGGTTCCAGTGCTGGTGCCGGTCCCGGTACTGGTCGCGGTGCCCGCGGTGCCCCCCAGCTCCGGGCAGAGCCCCCCGGGGGGGTCCCCGTGTGCGGTGGTCCCGGCGGGGCTGAGCCTGGGGGCTGGGCCGGGGGCTGCGGCTCCCTCCTGCAGGCAGGATGCGCCCCCGCTGCCAAAATTCCCCGTTTTTACCCCATTTTCCCCCCGGGGGGGGGGGCGGGGGCGGCCTCACCTGCTGGGCTCCATCCCCGCGCTCCGTGGCCGCGCTCTCCTCACCGTTTGGGCTGAAAAAGGCCAAAATCAGGACTTTGTGGAGCCCCCCACCCTCAGCCCCCCCCCATCCCCGTCCCCGTCACCTCGGGGTGGGCTCAGGACCCCCAGTCCCGGGGCTCAGCCCCTCCTGGTCCCATCCTGCACCCAGTGATGCTGTCCCTGCACATTTTGGGCTGAAAAATGCCAAAATCAATACTTTGTGGAGCCCCCCACCCTCACCCCCCCACCCCCAGCCCCATTACCTTGGGGTGGGCTCAGGACCCCCGGTTCCGGTGCTCAGCCCCTCCTGGGGCAGGTCCCATCCTATATCTCGTTCTGCCGTCCCTGCACATTTTGGGCTGAAAAACACCAAAATCAGTACTTTGTGGAGCCCCCCACCCTCACCCCCCCACCCCCAGCCCCATTACCTTGGGGTGGGCTCAGGACCCCCGGTTCCGGTGCTCAGCCCCTCCTGTGCCAGATCCCATCCTATATCTGGTTCTGCCATCCCGACACATTTTGGGCTGAAAAATGCCAAAATCAGTCATTTGTGGAGCCCCCCACCCTCAGCCCCCCCCCATCCCCGTCCCCATCACCTCGGGGTGGGCTCAGGACCCCCGGTCCCGGTGCTGAGCCCCTCCTGGTCCCATCCTGCTCCCGGTGCCTCCCCCCCCCGGGGGCTCCTCTTGGCCTCGGGGTCGCCTGTGGGGAGAAATCACCGGGGAGGGGGGGACCCCAAAAATCGGGTGGGCGTTTTGGGGGGAAAAACGGGGATTTTGGGGCCGCCCAGGAGCAACAACGCCCGGGGCCATAAAACGCGGGCGGCGGCGGGCGACCTTCGGCCCCGATCCGCCCGGCCCCGCCGCCAGCGCCGTGCCCACGTTTTGGGGCGGTTTTGGGGGATTTTGGCCCCGCCGGGACCCTCCGAGGTCACCGGCAGGGGGTGAGGATGAAGCGGGGTAGGTGGGGGGGGGGGATTTGGGGGCTGTTTGGGTTCAAAATGGGGGTTTTGGGGTTGTTCGGGGTACGAATGGGGGTTTTGGGGTTGGTTTGGTTATAAATGGGAGTTTTGGGGTCGTTTTGGTTACAAATGGAGGTTTTGGGGTTGGTTTGGTGATAAATGGGAATTTTGGGGCTGTTTTGGTCACAAATGGGGGTTTGGGGGTCATTTTGGGTACAAATGGGAGTTCTGGGGCCGTTTTGGGTACAAACAGGAGTTTTGGGGTTGGTTTGGTTATAAATGGGAGTTTGAAGGCCATTTTGGTCACAAACGGGGGTTTTGAGTCCGTTCTGCTTACAAATGGAGGTTTTGGGGTCGTTTTGGTCACAAACAGGGTTTTTGGGGCCGTTTTGGTTACAAATGGGAGTTTTGAGGCCGTTCTGGTTACCAGTTGGGTTTTTGGGGTTATTTTGGTTACAAATGGGGGTTTTGGGGCCATTTTGGGTACCAACAGGGTTTTTGGGGTCGTTTTGGTGTCGTTTTGGGTACAAACGGGAGTTTCGGGGCCGTTTTTGGGGTGTGGGAGGGGGCCGGTACCTGCCGGGCCCTCACTGCAGCGCTTGGGCATCGCTGGGGGCCGGAGCGGGGTCACCGGACTTTTTTGGGGCCAAACCCGGCGGTTTTCGCCCTTTCCGCGCCCTTTTCCCGCCTCTTTGGCGCCGGGCCCCTCTGTGCGCATGCGCCGCGCGCGCCGCGGGGGGTGCTGGGAGTCGTAGTCCCCGGGGGTGTCGCAAAGCGGAGCGGGGGCGGCGCTTTTGCGACAGCGGCGCCGTAAAGCGCGGCGGGCTGGGGACTGGAGCAGGAAGTGAGCGGGGGGGGAGGAAAAGGGGGGCCGGGGGGGGGCAAATAAATTGGGGGGGGGGCACAGGGGGGGAAAAGCCCCTTGGGGGGGGGCTGGGGACGGGAGGCAGCGTCTGGGAGGGGGTTGGGGGGGGTAAAAGCCATTGGGCGGGGGGCAGGGGGGTGTTTGGGGGGGAAACATCCATGGGGGGGGGCTGGGGGGGGCAAATTTCTATGGGGGGGGGCTTTGGGGCAGGAGGCGGCGTTTTGGGGGGGGGTAAAACCATTGGGGAGGGGGGCTGGGGGGGTTAAATCCATTGGGGGGGCTGGGAGGGGGATAAATCCCCATGGGGGGGGGGCTGAGGGGGTCTGGGGGGGGGCAAATCCCCTGGGGGGGGCAGGGACAGCAGCCCGAGGGGTTTTGGGGGGGGGTAGATTTGTTGGGGGGGGGGGGCTACAGGGCAGGGGGCTCCTGGAGCCCACCGGGGGGGGTCCCAAAGCTGACCCCCAGCAGGGGGGGTAAGGAGGGGCTCTGCCCCCCCCCGTAACCCCCCTGCCCCCCCCCCCCCAGCACCCAAAGGACCCATGAGCAGCTCCCCGAGCCCACGGGGCCGCGGCACCGCCAGGCAGGTGGGTATGGGGGGGGGGGGGGGGCACAGAACCCCTTGAGGACCCCCCCAAGACCCCCAGAGCCCCCCCCGGAGCTAACGACCCCCCCCCCTTTGCCCCCCCCCAGCTGGGTTTGGTGCCGGAGCCGTGCCCGGAGCTGGAGGCGAAGCCCCCGGGGAAAGGTGAGCGAGTGCCCCCCCCAGCTATTTTTTGAACCCCCCCAAAGCTGTTTTTTTTTCCCAAACCGGCCCAAATTTTGGGGTGAAAACCTCCCAAATCGGTCCCCGCAGCCCCCCTGCCCATGGAGGCCATCGAGAGGCTGGCGGCGCTCTGCATGCGGGACCCCGAGGAGGAGGAGGATGAAGACGAAGACGACGAAGACCTGATGGTGAGGAGCCCCCCCCCTCGTTAATTAACTGCCCCACCCTCTCCTAATTAACCCCTAACGAGCCCCCCCCCCCTTTGCAGGCGGAGCTGCAGGAGGTGCTCGGCGAGGAGGACGCCCCCCCCCCCAGAGCCCCCCAGGTTTGGTGGCGTTTCCCTGACCCCGTTTTCATTTTTTTGTGTTTTTCCCCCAGAAAAAAAAAAAAAAAACGATTCTGACCCAAAAAGGTGCCGGGCGGGGGGGCAGGGAGCAGAAATTCCCTTTTCCTGCTGGGAGGGGCTCTGCCGGCCTCGCCCCGGGGGGCAGAATGGGGGCAAAAACGCGGGGATTTGGCCAATTTGGCCTCGGAGGAGCCGGCCCCAAATTACCGGTTTTTAGGGATTTTTCTGCCCCTGTCCCTCTGGGGGAAAACCCTGCGCCCGTTTTGGGTCATTTTGTGCCTTTTCCATTGGGTTTGTGACCCCAGCCCCCTTGGGGGAAACCCCAAACCCATTTTTGGGTCGTTTTGTGCCTTTTCCATCAGGTTCGAGCCCCCCCCCTCACTGCACGGGGGCTCAGCCCCAAACCCATTTTGGGTCATTTTGGGCCATTTTGGGTCATTTCCATCGGCTTCCTTCCCCTCGTGGGGGCAATTTTAAGCCTGGAACCCCCCCCAAATCCCACCCGGGGACCCCGGGACCACCCCCCTGTGCCCCCCCGGTGTCCCCCCCATCCCCAGCCACGTCCCCAAGAAAACCCCAAACCCGTTTTGGGTCATTTTGGGTCATTTCCCTCGGCTTCCTTCCCCTCGTGGGGGCAATTTTAAGCCTGGAACCCCCCAAATCCCACCCGGGGACCCTGGGGCCGTCCCCCCCGTGCCCCCCCCGGGTGCCCACCCCCACTCCCGATCCCCTTGGGGAAAACCCCAACCCCATTTTGGGTCATTTTGGGTCATTTCCCTTAACTTCCTTCCCCTCGTGGGGGCAATTTTAAGCCTGGAACCCCCCAAAATCCCACCCGGGGACCCCGGGGCCGTCCCCCCGTGCCCCCCCGTGGTGCCCACCCCCATTTCGGACCCCGCAGGCCCCCCAGGACCGCTCGGGGCTGGAGGCGACGCTGGCGGCGCGGGTGGGCCAGTACCGGGCGGCCGTCGGCAGCACCGGGGAGGGGGGCTCGGCTGCGGCGCTACCAGAGGGGCTGAAGGTGAGTGGGGGGCCGGGAACCCCCCCCCCCCGGCCCTAAAAAAACCCCCAAACCTACCCCAAAAAACACAAATCCACACAAAAAAAAAAAAATCGCCCTCAAAAACACAAATCCACCCCCCAAAATGCAAACCCACACCAAAAAAACAAATTCACCC
>NW_028137357.1:0-10000 GCF_965140915.1 Aythya marila | reverse complement strand
GGGGAAGGGGGCGTGGCCTCGCGGCGCGTGCCGCCGCCTGTCCCCGCCCCCTCGTGGCGGGAAGGTGGGCGGTGATTGGCTGGCGCGCGGCGCGGGTTGAGGTGAGGCCACGCCCTCGGCTCCGCCCCCCTTCGATCCTCGGCTCCGCCCCCTGCTTGCGCCGGGGGAGCGGGGGCGCCGCCGGCGGCTGTGGCACTGCCGGACACCGGAAGTGAGGGAGAGCAGAGGAGATGAGGAGGGGGGGGGCGCGCGCCCGGGGCTGCGCAGCGCGGGGCATGATGGGACAGCGCGGGGCCGAGCCCTGAGGGGAGCTGAGGGGCTGGGTCCTCCAAACACCCCCCCCCTCCCCGGGCCGGGCTCGGTGTCGCTGTGAGGGGGCTGTGCCCGGCGCCCCCCTGGTCCTGCCGAAGCAGGAGCTGCTCAGAGTGTTGTGCTAAGAGTCACCAAGCACCACCGTGCCCTAAAAGTGTGGAAATTAACGCCACAGGGTATAAAATCCGCCCCCACTCCCCCCTCAATAAACGGCCCCCGGGGTTTGGAGCTCCCCTCACAGTTTCTTTCCCCTCATCCCGAGCAAGCTTCAGTGTCCCTGTGGGGAGTGCCCTTCATTTCCAGTCACCCCACGGGTGTTTTCCAGCCCTGTAAAAAGCACCAAAATCCCCTTTTTTTGCACCCAAAATGCTCAGTCCATGTGGAACCGTCCCGCTGCACACTGTGGGGGTCAGATCCTCACACGCCTCTTCGAGGCTCCACACCAAAACGTGAAGCATTGCTACAGGGATTAGTGGAAATCAGAGCTATACCTCTAGTCAAATTTATCTTTTCTATATCAAATCTGTCACGTAAAACCTGCTGCTATGAGCCCCCTCCCCATCCCTGCTCCTCGGTTTGAGCCCACCCCGCCACCCCACAGCCACCCGCGCCCCTTCGGTTTTTCTTCCTGCCCCGTGTTTCTTCCTCAGGTCTTTTCTGGCAAAAAAAAAAAAAAAGATTGTGGATCTCGCTGTGTTATCCAGCAGCAGCCGGGACACGGCCCCAGGAGCCCTCCAGGAGGGCAGGGTGGTGTTGTGCCTGGGGCTGCTCCCCCCACAGGCTTCAAACAGCTTGGGAAGGTTTCGTATTTTTCTGCCATTAAGGTTTTATATTCTTTTGCCATGAAGGTTTTGTATTCTTTTGCCATCGCGTGTAGCTCCGTCCCCTCCCTAATGAGAAGCGTGTATTGTGTTTTAGGTAAATACCGCAATTACTCAGCCTGTCCTTAGGAGAGAGGTGGTTTCTCCTCATTAAAAAGGAAAGAATGCACGTGGGAAAAACTAAGAGAAAGGGGGAAAGGAGAAACTGGAGGAAAAATCGGTGTGGCTCACGCGGTTTTGGTGTGCAAATTGCCATGAACAAGATGTGAGAGGAGCGGCGAGGAGCACGGCCATGGACATCTTTTGGAGGACTATCAGGGACCGCACGTGTCTGGGCTGAATTGAGGCCCTTTATGTGCCCCCCTTTCCCAAACCACTGTGTCACCCATCTCCTCAAGGACTTTTCCAGCTTTTAGCCTCAGGGGAAGTAGGTAGAAGTCATGTTCCCCGACTTCTTATCAACATTCACGTGTGTTGGTGAATTCTGCGGGCTGCTGTGTGCCCGTGGCTGGGATCTTTCAGGAGAAAACCCTAAGGAAGGCATCCGTGCCCGCAGCCAGCCCTGCCGTGCTCCTTGGGGTCGGGAACGGCACCAGGGGAAAGCTGCAGGACTCTAATTGCAGATCCTGTGTTCAGCACTGCCCTGTCTCACACCCATCTCGGTTGTCGGGGATTTTGCGTTTAATAAATAAATTTGATTTCTTGTGTCTTTTTCATGTGGTTGGTTCGGAAGTGTGCTGAAAAAGCCACGTTGCCTAATTACTCCGGTTTTGTTTTGCCTTTTTTTTTTTTTTTCTTTTGTTTCTCTACAAAATTGTGTAGAGGAAATAGAGGTGCAAAAAGATCCTGAGAGATCTGTGGTCTGCAAGCTCTGCTTGCCAAGATCCCCTTTTTGTTTCCACGCGGCTGCTCCGCGTGCTGGAGATGTGAATCTCCATCACCAAAGCCTGCTCTTTCCTAACCCGTGCAGGAAGGAAACAATTTCGCAGGGCTCTGCTCCTGCCCCGTGCCTCAGCCCCGGAGCCCTGAACATCCCGGGACCATCAGCCAAGCCCAGGGCAGCTCCCAGCTGCTGAAAGAAAGGGTTAAGGGACCCACATTCCTGTCCCTATTGCTCAGGACCAAAGGTCAGCGGGGTTTTTTACCACGAAGGAAGGGAGGGAGGTGGTGTGCAGCCCTGACCAGGTCATTTTAGGAGTGAACCACATCTGAGGCGAGCTAATGAAGCCGTGTTTGTCTCTCTCTCTCGCATGCTCATACTCCCAGTCGGTGCTTGGCGAGTTGGAATTCCTGCCCTAGTGGGAGTGAGCATGTCGATTGTATTTTTTCCATGATGTGTATTGAGGCATTTGCTAGGTTGTGGGAGTAAACACTTGGGGGAATTCTCCATGAGCTAGCGAGGGCAAGTCACAAGCCTACTAAATATGGTGAATGGAGCCTGAAAAAAAATAAATAAATAAAAAAAACACAACACACAAACCCTGGAGAATAAAACTCCCTCTTCCCACCCAGCTCCCCACCACCGCCACCCCTGCCTGCGCTTTCTCATTATCTCGCTCTGCTCTTTGACTGCTGGCCGGGCAAATCCATTCCCATTTGCACACCGGGGAGCAGCAGGAAATGCTCCCAGGTCCATAAATACCGGAGGGGGTGAGAGATGATGTTCATGTGCAAAGTATTTGGCCCGCCGCATCCCGCTGACCTCCTTTGGTGCTGCTCTGGCCGGGGACTGGCCGGGTTCACGAGCAGTTGATCATTAATGCTCCAGAAATGCCTTCCCCTTCCAGCCCCGCGGCGGGGAAGCGTCCAGGCAGGGCTGAGCACGGCTCCTGGGACTGGTGGAGGATCGTGGATCCCGCTGCTGGTGGCACGGGGACAGGGTGCTCGGGGTGCCCAGAGCAGCATTGGGATCCTCCAGCCCCGTTGGGGAGCCTGGGGCCATCCCAGGGCCATTTCGGGTCCCAGCAGAGCCACCCCTGGGGGCCAAGCCCAAGCAGATGGGGCTCTGCCCCATGGATGCTGCTCACCTCCACCAGGGTTTCTCCCTGCTGCATTTTACACCTGAGCACTGCTCGTTCCTTTAGCTCCCCTCGTGCTGCAGCCCCTTTGGAAATGGGCACATCCATGGGGATCCCAAATGGGATCCAACTCGAGCCCCAGCCAGGGACGGTGCCCTGACGATGCGCTCATCCTTAAAGTCTGCCTTGCCTCTCCATCAAGCGAAAGCATCCCAAACTATTTGATGGTTGAGAGGTTCAGCCGGAGTTTATTCTTCTGCTTGCAAAGCTTTTGTTTTCCCGAGAACCCAAACAAATTGCAGGGCTGTGTCCGAGCCCGTTGTTTGATGCAGGCTTTATAAATAGCGTGTGATGCGAAAAACGCAGAAGCAACAGTTGAAATATATATAACTGCCCGAGGCTGGGGAGTGTGGTTTTGGGTTCAGCCCGCCAACTGGTAGCTCGCCTAACAATTTAGGCCACATTTGAGGTTTATCTAGGTTAAATATGGTTAAAGCCAGATTTTACTCTCGCTTGCTCGGAGCCCTGGCTGCCCCTGATGGGCAGGAGCAGAATGGGAGACGGGAGATGGGAAAAGGGAGATGGGAAAAGGGAGATGGAGATGGGAAAAGCTCCAAGGGGCTGGAGCCGCCTCCCTCCCACAGCCCCTCTGTGCCCTGCCGGAGCAGCCGGGGGCTCAGCCCCATCCCCGTGTTTCATCCCCACAGCCCCAGATTTATTCTGGGTCCCAGGGGCTGGCAGTGCCTGGAACGGAGCCGCAGGGCAGCAGCAGCTCGATGTGGCTGCTCCCCACTTGAAAACACAATAAATGAGAACCCCGGCAAGGCATCCCGAAGTGTTATTAAGGAAATAAGCAGCATTCTGCACCATATCAGAATTATTCAATCGCTCGTCAAGAGGAGCCATGTGGCTGTCCATAAACTTGTTGGCATCGCAGGCGCTCGCCCTGGGTCTCAGGAGGGTGAGCACCCTGCCACAAAACGGGGTCTGACCCGATTTCAACCATCAATGGGAAATCAGCCCCCACCTGGGTAAATCCTGAGCAGGATCTGTGCTGGTGGGGACGGGGACAGGGATGGGGACAGGGCCAAACCCAGGGTCTGCAATCACCAGGGACACAGCCCAGAGGCAACCACAGCAGCAGAGGGGCTGTGCTGGGGACGTCTTCGTCTTTTTTTTTTTTCTCACTGTTTTCAGCTCTTCCAACCCCTTTTAAAAATGTCCACGCTCTCTTCCCCGCTGCTCTCTGAGCCTAACCTACTTGCTCTCATTACTCCTCTGCTCACCGGAGCACTTGGCGCTGCGCTAACTCCTCTCGGCACAAAGCCTCCCTGCACGAGCCCCTCCAGCTCCCCGACCCTTCCCGAGCTTGAATTCCTGCCCTCGATTCTTGCATCCGACCCCGGTTCAAACGGCCCCGCAGTGCCTCTGCTCTCTGTTCCCACAGGATCGCTGCGCGCCCGCCTGAGACCGCGCTTCATCTTTTCTTCCACCCGGCAAAAGCAGCATCAGAGCTGCCACGCTGAAAGGGAAGAGGGGAAAAAAGAAAATCTCCTCCACGAGCAGGGGCTGGGGAAGGAGCACGTTGATGCCACCCGTCCCCGCTGGTGGTACCGGGGGTCACCGCAGCCGGGGAGCCCTGGTGATGCACCCGAAGGTGCCCGGAGCCACCCAGCGTGGAGCCACTGCTGTGACCCCCCCCCAAATCCTCTCTGCCTTCCCCACCCGAGCCCGGGCAGGAGAGCAGCACACGCCATGTGTTTTGGGTTTAATCTGCAGGGAAATCTTCACACCCTCCTTTGCTCTTTTCCTCGGCAGCCTGGCGGCGCGTCACCTCCGTGGGGGCAGGTGCCCATCTGTCAGCGGTTGCAGTTTTTAAACATTTTCCTCCCTCCTCCTCCTCCTCCTCCTCCTTCATCACCGAGGGCCTGCGCAGCCGCCTCTGCTCCCCCTCTGCTGACCCCAAGGGGCACCCCAAATTTCTCCGGGCATTTACCACGGGCGCAGCACCCGCAGCACGGGCACAGGGCAGGGTGTGGAGGTTCGGTACCGGTGCCGGTGCTGGTGCCAGCCAAAATTTGCCTCCCCCGACCTCCAGCAAGGGCAGACGCAGCGGGATTGGGGCGCGCAGCCTTGCACAAGCGCGAGCAAACACGTGTCTGCCCGGGGCCGGAGCCACGGCTGATAAGGGCAGGGTGAAGGCAGGTTGCCTCCTCTCTGCGCGGGGTTAGAAGGGGTATAGCCTGCATCCGTGCAGATGCGAGCTTGTTTATTCGTACCAGATAGTCTGATGGCTTTATCTGATCGCAGGTTTTCCTGAGGAAGGAAGGGTGAGTCTGAGTCACTTGAAAATGGGGGCCCTTCAGCTCTGGGTAAAGGCTGGTGGGGCCACGGACGTGCGCAAGGGACGTGCCCCCGCTGCTGGCTGCTCCCCAGCTCGTGCTCCACAGCCACGGAGGGGGACGCGCTGGCTGTTAATTGACGCCGCGGTCATTAAGGGATGCAAATCCGAGGTGAACACCCGGGGATGAGGAGGGGATGGCAGCGGGGATGGATGGGACCCCCCAGCCGGAGGCGGCGCGGGATCCGTCTGGTGCCTGCATCCGTCGGGAGCGCGGAGGGCAGCAAATGGTGCCCTGGGTGCAGCGAACGCCATCACGGGAGAATTGCAAGCACGAGATAAATCCTAGGAGAAAGTGATAAAGCCGACAGAGAGCCAGGTTCATGCCCTCCTGGAAGAAAACCCAGCTAATTGCACTGCCCTGCCCTGCTCACGCCTGCGGGGATGGGCTGCAGGAGCCGACCCGCTTGGGTTCATTTGCCTCCAAAAGGAGCTGGGAAGCATTCAGGGCACCTGGGTGGGGAAGGGCGAGGGGTGGGAGCAGCTCCGGGTCCAAAAATTGGAGATTTGGGGCTGAGGCTGGGGCTGCCTTGGTCCTGCCTTGGGGCCGTGGTCCTGCCTCGCTCCGAGCCCCCTTGGGCTCTGCCCCAACCCAGCACACGACCAGCCTCCCCAGCTGGCCCCGCGTCTCTGAAACCCACTGAATTTTCTCAAAAATGCCCTCGAAACTCTCACGCTTGGCATTTTACGGAAACCGAGGGCTTTCAACCCTCTCCGAGCGCGTCCAGGCGCAGCGGCGAGGAGCGGAGCAGGCGCCGGCGCGCTGCTGAGTGCACTCACGGCAGGGCCCCTGGGGTCCAGAATTACTAGGACAGAGCAGGGGCTGTTCCCTGCGTGCTTTATTTATGGGAATCAGGCCAGTGAAGTTCCCCTAGCACACAGAAATAGTCTCAGCACCTCTGCTGCGCGCTGCCCAGCGCCGTGACCTTGAGAAATGGCTGCGAGCGGGGCCGCGGCGGGGAAAGGGCCGGGTGGGGAGCGCAGCGCCCCGTCCTCGCCCCCTTCCCCCGTCTCTCCCGGTGCCCCGTCCTGCCTCACACCGTGCAGGGGGCCAGCAGGGCTCCTCCCGTGCCACCGCCACCAAAGCCGTGAGAAAGGACCCGTGGGAAGCCCGAAAAAAATCCCCCAGGCGCCGAGCAAACCGCGGGCAGCCCCGGCCCGACCGCCGCGCGCCCAGCAGCACCCCCGGCACCCAGGGGCCGGTCGCCTCCCACCCCAAACCGAATCCTTCAGGCTCGGGGCTGGAGACCCTGAAACAGGAACCCCAAATGGGCCTTTGTTGTATTTTGCTTTTTTTTTTTTTTTTCCCTTTTTTTTTTTTTTCTTAAACTTGCATTTTTTAGCCAGTTTCTGAGGCTAAGCCAGCTTGCCACGCTCACCCCGTCCCACCCCGCGCCCCCCTCCCGCGGCCACTGGGGCTCTGCAGCCCCCTGGGGATGGCTGCTGAGGGTCAGAGCCCACCAGTAACACCAGTGATTTACTGGGAGGGCGTCGGGTCTGCGGCCGCTGCCCTGGCACACCGAGGGCACCCGGGGGGCAGAGCTGGGGGAACCGGGGGCAGAGCAGGACGAGGTGTCCCGGAGCCCCCCCTGGTCCCCTACTGCACACAGCGGTGCTGGGACCTCATCCTGACCCCCTCCAGCCCTTGGAGCTATAGGGGAAGGCACAGAATAAATCTTGGTGCTGTGCTGACCGGGATACGGCCCCGCCAGATTCCTCCCGTTACTGGGAGAAGGCGAGGCAGGGGCTGAGTTTAGGGAAAAAAAAAAACCCACGAGGACCCCGGGGAGGCACAAAGCGGTGCCGAGCGCCCGGTGCTGGCTCAGCTGGGCGACCACCAGCATCAGGAGGGGGCAGCGGGGCTGGGGGTGCACAGTGGGTGCCTTTTGGGGTGAGGGTGGGCGCCTTTTGGGGTGGCCGTTCCCGGGGCTGAGTCAGCCGCGGGTGGGGAATCGCAGAGTTCCTCTCCCCACCCTGCGGCCCCGGCACACAGCATCTCCCTCCCTCCCGATTCCCTCCCTCCCGATTTCCTTCCCAGCCGCTGGCTGGCCAGGCCGGGCCGTGGGGTGGGTGGGAGCGGGGAGGTGTTTCCCGAAAATGCGGGGTCGTGCCAAGGGGCTGCGGTGCCCTTCGCAGCAGAAAATCCCCCAAATCTCCCCCCCCCCCCAAAGGCTGGTGCACGAGGCGGCACGGCCGGCACGGGGGCGCGGAGCCCAGCGAGGCCGTCCCGCAGCCGCCGCCAGCGGAGGGGAACAAAAGGCTCCGGCCGCCCTTCCTGAGGCACCACCCTGGCCCTGTCCTCTGTGGCTTGGGGACCTCCAGGGTTCAGGGGCCTCCACGATTTGGGGACCTCCAGGGCCTGGGAACCTCCAGGGTTCAGGATCTTCCACGATTTGGGGACCTCCGGGGCTGAGGGACCTCTACAATTTGGGGACCTCCACGATTTGGGGACCTCCAGGGCTTGGGAACCTCCAGGGTTCAGGATCCTCCACAATTTGGGGACCTCCACGATTTGGGGACCTCTGGGGCCTCCATGATTTGGGGATGTCCAGGGCTCAGGGACCTCCAGGGTTCAGGATCCTCCACAATTTGGGGACCTCCAGAGCTTGGGAACCTTTGTGGCTCAGGGTCCTCCATGATTTGGGGACCTCCAGGGCTTAGGGACATCCGTGGCTCAGGGACCCCACAATTTGGAGACCTCTGTGGCTCAGGAACCTCCACAATTTGGGGACCTCCACGGCTCAGGGACCTCCGTGGCTCAGAGACCTCTACAATTTGGGGACCCCCTGGCTCTGGGAGCTCCCCACTCTGCTGCTGCCAATTCCCCAGGGTCGGCAGCCCGAGCACGGCCGCAGCCTCCTGGAGGAGGAAGAAGAGGCCAGCTTCCATCGACAGCCGTGGCATCCCCTCCCGGAGCAATTTTATCCCAGTTTTTGGTTAAATTAAAGGCTCGGGGGCACGTGGCTCCCACCCAGCTCCCACGGTGGCGTGGCCCCGGGGATAGGAGCCCTCCGGCGGCGTCACCCCGATCCCCGGGGCCGTGCGATGGAATCGGTGGCAGAGCTGACGCCGGGCTCTGCATCTTCACAGCCCCTTCTCCTCGTTAGCGGGGAGGAATCCAATTCCTGGGCGCACGGGTCCCGGGGATGCAGATCGTGGAGGCAGCGAGCTGGAACAGATTGCAACGAGCCCGAGCTGCTGCCAGCGCTCTGCGGGAAGGCTCGGGGACGGGAGCGCTGCCACGCTCATACTGGGACCAGTTTGCTCTTTGCCCAGGGGCCAAACCGGTGCTGGGCCGAGCATCCTGCGCTGCCCCGGTCTGCTCCGACCCCGGGGAGCTCAGGAAGGGTGGCAGAATTGTACCCGGGAGGCTCGGGGATGGGCTCCAAGGAGGGCGTCCCCCGGGGCCAAACGGCCCGAAATTGGGCTCAGGGACGCTCCCCACGGGCTCGGCCCCGCGCTCCCACCCACGGCCCTGGCCCCGTGCCCGCGGCTGGGTGGGGACCCGCAGCTCCTATTTCTGGTGCTCTCCATGGGAGGTGCCCCGCAGGCTCCGGCCCTGGGGAGGACGGGAACACCCTGACCCGCTCCCCGAGGTCCCCGAGGTCCCCGAGGTCCCCGAGGTCCCGTCTCCGGGACGTGCCGCACACACCCGTGCCCAGGGGACGGCTGTGCTGGGAACGGGGTGGGCAGGGATGTCCTGCAGCGCTTCCCGTCCCCAGCCCTCCTCCCCCAGGCTGGGTACCGACCCCATTCCCTTCCACATCCCTGTCCCCATCCCCGTTCCTGTCCCCGTACCACATTCCTGTCCCCAGCCCCAACCCCAACCCCATTGCCATCTCCATCCCCGTCCCTGTCCCTGACCCTGTCCCTGTCCGCATCCACATTTCTGTCCCCATATCTGTCCCCTCACTGTCCCTGTACCCTCCCTGTCCCTGTCCCCGTCCCTGTCCCCATCCCCATCTCTTTTCCTTTCCCTTTCCCTGTCCCCGTCCCTGTCCCTGTTCCCATCCCCATCCCAGTCATCGTCCCGGTCCCTGTCCCCATCTCCATTCCCGTCCCCATAACACATCCCTGTCCCCATCCCCATCCCCATCCCCATTTCTGTCCTCATATCTGTCCCCTCCCTGTCCCTGTCCCTGTCCCTGTCCCCTCCCTGTCCCTGTCCCTGTCCCTGTCCCTGTCCCCATCTCCATTCCTGTCCCCATAACACATTCCTGTCCCCATCCCCATCCCCATCCCCATCCCCATCCCCATCTCTTTTCCTTACCCTGTCCCTGTCCCTGTCCCTGTCCCTGTCCCTGTCCCTGTCCCTGTCCCTATCCTCCTCCCCGTCCCCAGCCCCGTCCCCAGCCCCATCTCCAGCTGCCGCCTCCCCCACCGATCCCTCCTCCCGCAGCGAGACCCCCGGGGGCTGCGTCCACGTGCGCGGGGGGCACGGAGGGGAT
>NW_028137358.1:0-1000 GCF_965140915.1 Aythya marila | reverse complement strand
GGAAAAGCAGAATGAGTGCTGGGCTGGAGGTGGGCAGGTGGAAGGTCCTGAGCAGCAGTCAGTGCTGCTCATCTACTGTCACACTCCAGCTCTGTGCAGAAATATTATAATCTGCTAGGAACCGAGTGGAGAAAAGGAGCACATTTAAATTCTGATGGTACCCCCACAACTCACACCCATGAGCCAGCCATTGCAGATGGAACAGGAATACTGATTTTGCAGCGGATGCCCTCAGGTTGACAGTGCAGAGGCAACAGCTCTGCAGGGCACCAGGGCAGCACAAACGAAAGGCTCTCGACATGCAGAGCGACGCCGTCCCTTTGCTCGTCTCCCTGGCTGGGGTCCTCCGAGGATACCTGCGTGGATGAGGCATAATGAAAGAGCATCCAGGAAAATCAGTTAATTGACCTCCAGTTGTTCAGTGCTTGCTGGGGGATCAGGAGAACAATCCCAGGATGTCTCCTGTGGTTTGCCAGCATCATTTGCGAGGAGGTGGTTGAAGAGAGATGTAACTGTGAAATAGGAGCACTGCTCTAAAACCATCGGAAAAAGATCAACCGCGAGAAAATTTTGGAAACAGCTGTTTCCCAAGACCTTTCTGTAAAGCATTTGAAGTCTAAACACACCGAAACACTCTCAGAAGTTGAAAGCCTGCAGGTTGAAAGATACTAATGAGTCCCAGAAGTGAGCAAGCCCTGCTGTTGGGAGGGCGAGGAGCTGTGTAACTGCACTCCCCCTTGTTCCTTGACAGGCTGCTAGCTGGAGGGCTATCGTTCCCTCCTTAACCTTCAGCCTCGGGAGAAATACGAGCAGAGAGTGCTATGAGCTCCTCCTCAGGAGGATGTTGAAGGCCAGCCAGAAATCACACATGGCTCTGAACTGCCGTAGCACCTTGTTGCTATGTATTTGCCAGCAGTGTGAGAAGGAAGACAACAGCACTAAAAGTGTCGTACCTACATTTTAGTGTCCATTTTCTGCTCCCAGCCTCTGCCCACAGTTT
>NW_028137359.1:0-1000 GCF_965140915.1 Aythya marila | reverse complement strand
ATGTTCCTGGGGCACGCACGCGGGCTCGACGCAGTTCCCGCGCTGGTATTTCGAGGTGCTGGTGGAGGAGGCGCTGCCGTTCGCCACGGCCCAGGCCACCCACCTGCGCGTGGGCTGGGCCATGGCGGGGGGCTACAGCCCCTACCCGGGGGGCGGCGAGGGCTGGGGGGGCAACGGCGCCGGCGACGACCTCTACTCCTTCGCCTTCGACGGCCTCCACCTCTGGGCAGGTACCCGGCCTCCTCCTCCTCTTCCTCCTCTTCCTCCTCTTCCTCCTCCTCCTCCTCCTCCTCATCTTCCTCCTCCTCCTCCTCCTCCTCCTCCTCCTCTTCCTCTTCCTCCATCCTCATCTTCATCCTCCTCCATCCTCCCTCAGCCTCCATCCTCCTCCTTCGTCCTCCTCCTCCTCCTCCATCCTCCCTCTTTCTCCATCTTCATCCTCTGTCCTCCGTCCTCCTTCCTCTTCCTCCTCGTCCTCCTCCTCCATCCTCTGTCCTTCTCCTTCATCCTCTTCCTCCACCCTCCATCCTCCTCGTCCTTCATCCTCCTCTTCCATCCTTCATCTTCCTCGTCCTCCTCCTTCATCCTCTGTCCTCCTTGTCTTTATTGCCTTCCTCCTTCATCCTCCACCCTCTTCATCTTCATCCTTCATCCTCCATCCTCCTCCTCCATCCTCCCTCCTCATCCTCCTCCTTTGTCCTCCTCCTCCGTCCTCCTCATCCTTCATCCTCCTCCTCCTTTGCCCCCCACCCTCCTCGTCCTTCATCCTCCTCCTCCTCCATCCTCCCTCCTCATCTTCCTCCTCCTCCTCCTCCTCCATCCTTTGTCCTCCTTTGCCCTCCATCCTCCGCCCTCCTCCTCCTTCCTCCCCCACCCTCCTCATCCTCCCCCGATTATTTTTTTTCCCCTCCCAGGGGGGGTGGCGCGCGCGGTGGCGTCCCCCCAGCAGCACTTGCTGTCGGGGGGGGACGTGGTGAGCTGCTGCCTGGACCTGGGGGTG
>NW_028137360.1:0-59095 GCF_965140915.1 Aythya marila | reverse complement strand
CTATTTTACTCTACTGTACTCACATCTGAACTGGGGAAGTGAAGCAGGTGAGGAGGAAAAAATTAGTCAGATTTTGACAGCTTTGACAGTTTGCTGATATGGTTAAGTATATATGTGGGGGAAAAAAAAAAATAAAAAAAATCTGGAAGCATGGAAGCCAGCTTTTTCACCAAAGACCTTCATGTGGTGCTGAACCAGCAATACAACCATTGTTGCACTCCTTTTTACCTGCACTTCCTCTAACTTGCTATTTCACTTTCTATTTCCATCACAAACTTGAAGGATAATGACTTAACACTTCTGTCTTTTCTAACATCCTTTTCATTTTAAACTAAACGCTCTTGTTTAGAATCTGAATTTACAACTTAATTAGAACTTGAAACACTTACTTCCAGTCATTCAGCTTGATTTGCTGCTTCTGTTTCAGATCTGGAGAGGAACTATTTTGCAGACAGCTGGTCCAGTTTTCCCATCTCTATCCATCTAATAAAATTATTTTTCTTCCTATATATGAGAGAAAAAAAATCTTCTATCCTGAGAAGCATCTGACGAGCAGCAAATATTTCTTGTTTAGAAATTTAATGAAATTTAGTATGTTGTTCAACTCAATTAGAAGAAAAAAAAAAAAAAAAAAGACAAAAAATGCTGGATATCATCTTAATTTTTGCCAACAGTAAATATTTAAGAAACAGATGACAAACAAGCAAACTAGATATAATGGAAATTAAGTCAGCCATAAAATTGGGAATGATTCTAGTGGCCTAATTTAAATTCTGCAGTTTATTGGGTGTTTCATCAACATACTACTTAATTAAAGTTATTTTCTCAACCTGATGTCAGGCCTTTGATATTAATGATTTTAGTCTTTCTGTCTTCTTTCTGTGTATGCGTGTACATGAACCTGTACAACAGCATAGAGTTTTCATTGTTTCTTAAAACTTAAAACTGCTCTGAATTTTATAATTACAATAATTATAATTTAAGTATTGACTTAAAATATTGACATTATTGACTTTTGCAACAGAAAGGTTGCAAAAATCCAGATTTATTATCTATTTTGTTCTGTATTTTCATTCATTAACAATGAGAAGTGATCAGAGATGTAGTAAAGTTCTCTGTAGAGCCAACGGAACATTAGCACTATGCTTTGGGTCATTGTACTCCACAGCTATAATAAGCCTATTCAATCTACAGGCTGTTGTTCAATAATAATAAGATCCTTGTCTTCAGTTCTCTTTTAATCCTGTACTTCCTGGGTTAATTACCAATCTTTACTTTCCTGTTCATCTTTCATGTTATTGTAATATTTGTATGGGGAAAATGTATATCTCAAGCACTTGCTAGAAAAAATATTGTCGTTCTAGCAAAGCAATGAATAAAAGGACCCAAGTAAATCTGTCTCAGGTAATTTGCTTTTTTAAAAGTAACCTGCAGACAAATACACAATACAGTTCTCACATTCACTCAGGTTATAAGTCTATTCAATAGGACAAGTAGAGACAAGAAGTGATTAATGCGTATATTCTATTATATTAGAACTATGGCTACATGCAAAAATCCTCCATCCAATTTCTTCATTTTCTGCCTACAACATCCTTCCAAATTGAGAGATTTATTCTCAACAAAGAACAGTTTATCAGAATAATACAAGGTAGCACAGCATTTCCTAACAAAACTTTCAAGCAACAATAACTCCTAACAACAACATACTAATATTAGGTTTTGTATTCAAACATCACCTTCAACATCTAACTGAACACTGACAAGAAGTCTCATTAAATACAGTTCACCTGAAACAAAATAATTATTTCCATACATTGTTAATTCAAATTTGTGATCTTTGTCCAGTTCATAATTCATGATTTAGAACGCTTTTCTGTATGTTTCTAAGGAATGCAACACATTTTACATGACACCATAGAACATTTCCTCAATGGCACACCAACTAGAGTTAAATTTATTTTTTCTTAAACAACTTTTTTTTTCTTTTCTCCTCATCAAAGATTCATAGTGATCTGTATAAATGGTCTGGTACACTATTCTATCTTTAAATCATGGGAATAATATAAATAGTGTATATAATATAAATATATATATATAATATATATAAAGTTTATATAATATAAATAGTGTATACAATAAATTTTAGTCTACTAAATATTGTTATCAAAGTTAAATATAGATTCTGTCATGCTTGATTAAAGATGAGAGTAGATGAAACATACATTTATATTTATATTTTTACAAAGTCATTCTTTATCTGAGGAGTTATATATATATATAAAATAAATATTATATTATCATATTATTATATATTATAATATTATATATTATTATAATATTTATATTATATATATATATATATATATATATATATATAATAATAAAATAATCCCTGTAAGTATGTATACACCAAAATCTAAAATACTTATGTTTTCATTGTGAACAGATGAGTTTTAACATATGACTTTGAAACATCCAAATTATACTGCTCACAAAATAATAAAAAGAAAACCAGTTAACAAATCTGGGAAGTAATACTGTTATTTTTCAATAAGGAAATTTAGATATTTTAGTGCTGTGCTCCCAGTCATTGTCGAAAGGTCACCCCAGATGGTGCAGATGACACACATAGCAGGAAAAAAAAAAAAAAAGAAAAAGAAGAAAAAAAAAATTTGGAAGAGAAATAACACCTCATTCGTAAAACTGAGTGGTGTAAAAAATAACTTTAAAATGATTATACTAGATTCTTAGGTAATGAAACTTTTTCCTGGTAGACTGCTTTCTTGTATGGACCATGGGAAATACATTAGATGAAAAGGCTTTCTACAAGGGTTAGAAAGAAGAGAAATAGAGCAACATTACTGCAAAGTGGCAACCAGTAGAGACATTGGCTGAGTGGGATATTACAGTGTAACATCAGGGTCAGGGTGAAAATGTAACAGCTGTGTTTTGCTTTGAATGGAGGAAGATCTCAGATGTAAATATATAAATATTACTCACTACATTTCTGTTAAACTCTAATGTGAATTATACAGGTGCCCTAGAGCCTTATAACCATCTGGGTACTATACTAGTTTGACAGGCTATGGACAGAAACAATAGTCCTGCCAAGAAAAATAACTGACAGCAATCTGTGTTTTACCAGCCTGAAAAATAACATAGCTTATTTTTCAAGTAGAATCCTCAGTTCATCATAATATTTGTTTGCTTAAAAATATTCTCTGACTATGTGTAAAGCAACCAGTTAATATACCTAGTTAACAATCCTATGTACATCAGCTTCAGGCAGTAGCTTGTCCTAGAAATTGAATAGAAACTGATGTAAACTAATATGTGCACAACTGTATCTTTTCCACTGATTATTCTTTCTTCTTGCCTTTTCCTGTTTGCAAACACCAGGTTCTGCACAGTCCCCATTTTTACTTCTCCTTTGACTCAAATATACCACTTCTTAACTAGTTTCAGTTTCAGGAATGGAATATATACTTTGGGGGTGCCAGCTTAATTTTTGCCTGATATAAACTGCCATAGTTACACCAGTTTAGAGATTGTTTCTCTGTCTTTCTCTTGCCTTTCTGTATGTGATTATTTGCTACTATGACCCTTCTGTCACTTCATTTCTGTTATGATGAAATTTAAGTGTCTCGATCTGAAGGGCATGTCCTTCTCTGTGAGCAACAAAAGCTCTAGTATTTTTGGGCCCTGTAATGAAGTACATCATTATTAATTACATTTTATTAAATTCTGTCTATGTCCTGGTCCTCATGAACAGTCGGGAAAATTGGGTTCCTGCCCATTTTTTTTTTTTTTTTTTTTTATAGTATAAATCTTACAGATGTTTCAGAAAAGTCTTTACAGGGTGGGCAGAGGCAGACCACTGACAAGATGATGAACAGGAATCTTTTAGAATCAGAGGTAATTCCACCATGTAAAGATTAAATTTTACTATTTTTATATTATTGGTATTATTATTATTATTGGTATTATTATTATTATTGGTATTATTATTTTTGTTATTATTATTATTATTATTATTATTATTATTATTATTATTATTATTATTATTATTATTATTATTATTATTATTATTATTATTATTATTATTATTTTCTTAACCCTTGGAAACTGTTTAAATAAGAAATCTGAGTCATGGAAATTTAACAGCAAATGTACATTTTCAGTGTTCCCTTTGACTACTTTAAATATTTTTCATTGCAAATAAAATAAATGTCAAGTTACAGTAGGATTTTTGCTTCATACAGATTTCAGAATATTTCTGTATTATGTAATGAAGTCCCCACAGTCCTCCCAAATTAAGTCAACATGAATTATTCCAGTTCATTCCAGAGATTGAGCCCACGGCTCTGTTTACTCATGTTTATGAAAATTAGATGCAATTCATAACAATGCCATTCTTTTTAGCTTGTCATAGTTCCTCTTTTATATTCATTGTATTCTTCCTGTATCTGGCTTTCCAACATTATTACACCATTCTCTTTTTCATGCAGTTCACTTGGAGTGAGAAGCAAAGCACCTAGAAATAATAAAGCAAAGGTGTTCTGAGAGCTGGAGCAGCACGGATGCATAGGAGAAATAAATTTTAGAGTCCATGTAATGGCAGTTAATATATAATGAATACCATGACCACAAAGCATAGACCTGCTCTAAAGCTTCCTTTACAGAAGTTCATAGAGGCATTATTTTTTCGTATCTGAAATGGCAAAGGGGAAAGTACATTGATTTCACTGTTGGATGGATACAATGCATCTTCCAATTCTATCTTTTTCAGTTCATGTTCTAGCCATGGTTAAATGGATTCTATTTATCACTCCAGGTATTTTTCTCTATTTTCTCTGCCTTTGTATCTCTTGTCTGACATCACATTTCAAAAGTATCTACTGCATTATCTTTTCTCCATACTGTTGTCAGCCCGTCATGCTTTATTCCTGTAGGATTTTTTTTTTGTTTTGTTGTAATTATTTTTTTCCACTGTTTTTTTTTTTTTTTTTTTTTTTTAATAGAAATGGTCCTTCCTTCCTTCCTTCCTTCCTTCCTTCCTTCCTTCCTTCCTTCCTTCCTTCCTTCCTTCCTTCCTTCCTTCCTTCCTTTCTTTCTTTTTCTTTCTTTCTTTCTTTCTTTCTTTCTTTCTTTCTTTCTTTCTTTCTTTCTTTCTTTCTTTCTTTCTTTCTTTCTTTCTTTCTTTCTTTCTTTCTTTCTTTCTTTCTTTCTCTCTCCCTCTCTCCCTCTCTCCCTCTCTCCCTCTCTCCCTCTCTCCCTCTCTCCCTCTCTCCCTCTCTCCCTCTCTCTTCCTTCCTTCTTTCCTTTTTCTCTCTCTCTCGTTCTTTCTCTCTTTCTCTCTTTCTTTCTCTCTCTCTCTCTCTCTTTTTTTTTTTCCCCTATGATGTTTGTGTACTTTATATTTATTTTTACTATTTCCTTTTTGATGAGAGCATGTAATCATCAAGATTCCAACTACATTTTCTTGGGTTTCTAAGCATATTTCCAGCTGCCACTCATTCTCGTCTCTACTTACCTCAACATTTATAGCTGTTTAGAAATTTTTATTACAAGTCCCATTTTGTTAAGACTATACAATTTTTATAAGAATAATTTATACATATTTTAGATATTCACAAAAATGTAGAATAATAAATGTTATAAACAAGTACTTTGAATACTCCTTTTAGTCAACAATTTAGAGATAGAATTACATTCAGTAGATTTGCTCTAAGTATTAGAACATGTCCATAACAGTGATGTCACTGTTTTGATCTGAGGATGAAACTTACTTTTTGAAAACACAATTAAATTGCAATAGGTAATTTAGCTATGTCACAAATTGACACCTAAAGTTACAAACATATATATTGTCGTGGTTCTGCTCGAGTGGGCAGCCGAGCTCCACCACAGCCGCTCTCTCACTCCCCCTCCTCAAAGAGGAATGGGGAGAAAATATGTGAAAAGGGCTCAAAGGTTGAGATAAGGATGAGAAAATCACTCAGTAATTATTGTAACGGGCAAAACAGACTCGGCATAAGGAGATGGTAAGATTTATTGCCTATTACTAACAAGCGAGAG
This sequence comes from Aythya marila, assembly GCF_965140915.1. Classification (NCBI taxonomy): domain Eukaryota; kingdom Metazoa; phylum Chordata; class Aves; order Anseriformes; family Anatidae; genus Aythya; species Aythya marila. Next base: position 53,014 of record NW_028137360.1, on the reverse strand, counting down.
AAGTGAGAAAACAAAGGAAAAAAAAACACAAAAGCACCTTATACTCTCACTTTACAATTATCACAACAACCTTCACAAACTTCACTTAAATCAAAAAGAAAAAGAATTCACCACACCAAAATAAACATAACATCATCACAGCACCGACAAGGTGGACATTTTACACACACACCACCCCTCGTCCCTTCACCACACTAACATCTCACAGTTACTGCTTTCTTAAATTCTTCACAACTTGTACATTCCTAACAATCATCCTGCACATATTTTGCCCGTTACTTCTACCAACTATCATCCTTATCTCAAATTCCTCTAGCCCCACGTTGAGCGCCAAAAAAGACTGTTTTCTCATTCCCTTGACTCTCCCGGCTGCTGTGTGGTGCAGCGTTTTTTTCCCTGTCTTAAATATGCTCTCACAGAGGTGCAAAACAACATCGCTTATTGGCTCAGCTCTGGAAAACAATGGGGCCCTTCCCAAACATGGGGCAGCTTCTAGATCTTTCTCACAGAAACCACCCCTATGGCTCCCTGCTACCAAAACGTTGCCACATAAACCCACTACATATATACAATTATGTAACTGAAATACTGAATAAATGAATGTAGACAGATGGAGTATTTCTAAATAGAATCAATATTCAAAACAGTCAAACGTTTAATGACATGTAGAAAAAAGGTTGTATTATCATCTTTTGTACTATCTGTCTACTGACCTCCTTACCTTGATTTTAAATAATTCTAGTAAGCTGCCTGAAACTGGTGTTTGAAAGCAATAAACAGCTTCCCAAAAGGTTTATTGATTACTTATCTCTACTAACAATAGTACCTCTATGGACATTGCAGTACCATTTGCAGGTTCCAACCAAAATCACATTTGAACTAGATATTCTGCAAATATGTGGGGTGACACTTTCTCTTAAAGGTCTTGGAGTGATTCTTTTTTACATTACTAACTTCCCCAAGTTTAGCAGCCTGAGATATATTATTCCTTATTTACATTGATTCAGAGCAAATATTCTATTATGTTCTGTATCACATGTTGAAAAAACGGGTCTTCCTCTGCAGGTTTTGAAGAAAAGCTTGACTGCCAAATGAAAATCTGAACTTAGATGGTTTACCCCTATCTCATTTGATGAGGTGCTTTACTGGAGAACAGGTCTGAAATATGCTAGAGATTCTCGTAAAACCATGTGTGTTTATGATATAGATTATGTGAATTTATGGAAAAGCAGTCTGTGCACATTAGCTCATAGAAAATCCACACAAAATCAAACACTCCAAGCTATATCAAATCACTCTTTTAACCACCAAGCTCCATCATGAGTTCATGAGAACACAGTAGTCTCATACAAAACCTAATTACAGTACTGTAGTTCATATTTAGATATAGTGATGCTCTAAATTAGATCAGATTTGTCATGAGAAAACAATATATTGTGTTAGACCAACTTAGTTTTTATATGACACATTTTCAGATACACAAGATTTTTTTCAATTTGTAGTATTACTTCATGGTCTTAAGACAATCAGATTTTAATCAAAGCAATTTCCAGAGATAATAATATTTCAAAAAGTCTGAGATTTGTAAAGAATCCCTTTCATTTAATCTACTGAGACATTAACTCAATGTCGAGGTGATTTACTTTCTGTGGGAAAGAAGCAGCATGTGGCAGGACAAAAGAAAGAAAGAAACAAAAAACAAGCAAACAAAACAAACAAAAAAACAAACAAACAACAACAACAAACAAAACAACAACAACAACAAAAAAAAAAAAAACAGAAAACTATCATTAATCAAATCAACAATTATTTAGACAGAACTGTCAAGTAGTTATAGAAAATGGTCACACATAAAGGTAAATCTAGACAAATGTGCTGGGTGTCTAAATAAATACAGGAAACCACTCAAGGCTTTAACACTTTTTTTTTTTTTTTTTTTACTTATATTCCTTTTCCTGAAATCAGACAGCAGGCAGTGATAAAAGCACACTACAGAAATGTTGTATTCCACATAAGGATTTCTATTTAATGTAGAAACTGCTAGATTCTACAATGTGTTTTGCTTACCCTTCACCCTCCTGCTCCCCAGCTTCCAACCCAATACTTGTAATAAATTTCTCTCTGAAAGTGATGTGAGGAAATGTCTCTACAACTGTCTGTAAGATGGTGGAACAGTTTGGTGTTTTTCACTGCAGTAAAATAAACTTTGAGATGGGGAAAGACGACTCCCTAAAGTTTTTATTTCTTATACTTACAACCATCTTATTTTTCCTCTTTTATCTCTGATCCAAATTATATAAAAATCTTATACTGTCCTCCTTCCTTGTCTGTGGATATGATCTTTATTTCACTGAAATAGGGATTTTTTATACTATAGAAACTTATATTTATATTTCCCTATAGACACAGGTTCCATACTCTCTGCAGACTTTGAAAAGAATACACTAAACTGATAATGAAAATTATACTTCTAAATCTGTGTTTTTCAGCTCTTGGATCATAAATATGACAGCAGCGGATCACAAAAGATGATTAAATTTTGAAAATACTAAATAAACAACAACAACAACAAACTAACAAACATCAAAAGTAAACCAAAACAAACAAACAAAAAGCAAGGCAAACGAAGTAATCTATAACCCTCACTTTTTCCTTTAATTTTCTTCTTCAGGTTCAACTAATCTTTGAAATTCTTTTTGAAATATACAGAAAAATACAGAAAATCAACTGAGCTTTTTAACAATATATTTTTGCTTTCATAGTATGTGTAGTTTAGTAGATGTTTTATTCAACTTATATATTACTACCTCAGAATTGTTGAGCATCATTCAAGTACAAAATCATCAGTGGCACTACACAGTTGATCTGTGATATTTGTTTACACAGAACACATTTGTGCACCAACTTTAATTAATAGATAATTTTGTAATTTTGTGACAAATTATTCAATTTCAGAAACAGAAGTTGCTTGAATGACTTTTAATAAAGGAACTAATTTTAGTTTGGCTGTGGAGATTAAGATCATAAGCAATATTAATGACTTCTCTTTTTAACCTTCTTTTACATGTTTAAGGAAATCTACTGTCTTGGAAATAACATCAGGTCTCAAGGTTAAAATATGTTTTAAACTTATTTGAGTGATCTTGCCATATGTAGAAATAACACTTTTTGCAACTTTGCTTGCTTAGAATACACTATGGCTCACTGGGAGAAAACCTCTAGGAAACCATGAGAGATCCTTCCCTCATTTAAGAGTGTGTTTATTTTTTTATTTTTTCTTTGTTCATTTCAGAAACTGAGCATTTAAGCTGACCTGATTAAAGCATATAAAGCATATATGAATGAGGTTTGTATCTGGCAAGCCCTCCCCTTCCCACCCCACCCCACCCCACCCCTCCCCTCCCCTCCCCTCCCCTCCCCTCCTCTCCCCTCCCCACCCCTCCTCTCCCTTCCCCCTCTCTCTTTGTTATAGTCCAAAAAGAGTAAGAAAGTCCTGAAACTCTATATTTTATTCTTCAAATATGACATGATCTACTTGGGCTTGAATGGTAAGCTTCAGCTGTGACTTACATTTTTCTGAACACCAAAGTTTAGACTGGTTCATACAGTCCTTCTGTAGGCTTATTTTAGTTTTCTTTTACAAGTTCTCTCTGAATTACAATTAAGACCTAGAAAAAGTAAAACCAAAAAAAATAATGTTATTTCATTAATGAAGGTCAAGTATGCATAACGAGAAGGAAGGAAGGAAGGAAGGAAGGAAGGAAGGAAGGAAGGAAGGAAGAAAAAATTAGCTATTTTGATTGACTTCTGTAGTAATGATACTTTATGAGCTCAGAAGTAAAACAAACAAAACAACAACAACAGTTGAGTTTCTGGTCTTATAACTTTATGTATATATATGAGTACAACACTTATGGTTACATAAAATTATGTTTTAATTTTTAATGGTAGTAAAATAATTGGTTTTTTATTACAGAAGCAATTTTCTGTAATAGATAGCAATTTCTAACAAGTTTTAGTTAATTCTCAGGAATGTAGTTGTAGTCTTCCTGCTTTAAAATGCCTTTGTGGAATGATTAAATGTATTAAGTCATTTCCATAAGTATGTGTTAGTTTTAAGAAATCTAGATACAAGAAAAGCAATAATTTTACTTATTCAGTAATTTCCTTCTCTGGGTGATACATCATTTTGAGTAATATTGGTCTGAAAGGGTTCTTGCTGTATTGAAGGACAACATAGGAACAAAAATCTAGAATAAGATCTTATACAGAATTAGATGTTTTAGTCACTGACTGGCTGAACATCAAAAATACAATTTTAGTTTCAAACATTTCCTCCTGTTTTTCCCATTTACTATTTCTACAGTAATACCTTCCAAAAGACCCTAGAGGGAAATCTTTTCTAGCTTGGAAAGCCATTCTGACTCCAAGATCCAGCATATTTGTTGCAAGAAAATTATATAGGTACTCTGGGTTAAGCCAGCAGAAACAATTTTTAGATTCAGTTGTATACTCCTGAAAATATTTAAATTTCTCCAAGATAGGAAACAGAAATAACAGTGATCACTTGATGTTTCTTCTGTCTTTACAGAGAAAGAAATATTTTCCTTCAAGAGTAGACAGTGTAGCTTTGCAGTGATTTCGAAGCTATGAATTTCAACATGTATATATATATCCATAGAAGGAAGGCAAGCTCCAAGATGAATATTCACAAACACTGTCACCTTGTTTTATGAATAGTATTTTACAGAAAGAGGATTTGTATAGTCTTAAAATGAATGCCATTACAGATGAAGGAGAATTATAATGCTAGAAACATTACACGGCACAGCCTGTGTTCCTTATTTACTGAAAATTTTATATTTCTTAAAGAGAAAGGGGAAAAAAAAAAAAAAAGAGAGAAAGAGATAAAGGAAAGGGGAAGGGGAAGGAAAAAAGAAAAAAAAGTTTACTAAAAATATTTATAAGTACCTGATAATATAGAAAAACTACATTAGATTCATATAATCTTATTATATAATATGTTTAAGGTGACAATATTTGTTCCTTTTGGATGTTCGTTTCCACACTCCCCCAACCCTAGCCCACTATAATATTTATGATAACCTAACATGGAGTGCAATTAATCGAAAAATAGATTTTTGACTTCCATGAATGGTCCTATGTAAGAAAAGGCAGGAAAATATTATACACAAGTGACAATGCAGAATTGCACTTTTATACTTACTGGATCTTAGGGAAATAGTGCAAGGTATCTTTCCACCGTCACTGTTGTGAATCATTTCACTACTTCCCTTAAAGATAATCTTTTTCCTCAACAGCCTTTCTTAAGCATTTATTGATTTTGGGGTTCTGGATATTATGGTATTGATAAAGTTTGCAGAATCTGGAGAGTTTGTTGGAGAGATGATGAGATCTTTAATGCACTATAAGAACGTCAAATTCTACAACAACATGTCTGCTGCTCAGTCAGAATGGCAGGTGGTTTGTTGTTGTTGTTGTTGTTTTATGTTTTATTGGTTGGTTGGTTGGTTTGTTTTTGTCTATAGAAAAGTTGGAAAAATAAAAAACTTCCAAAGATCCAAAAAGGTCTGGGCTTAAATATCTTGAATGAAATGATTCTGTTAAAGAAAAAGAAAAGAAAATCAAAGAAAAAATCAAAATGGGATTATATTGCTGTGCTTTGTAAAACAGTTTACTAAACAATACTTTGTAATTTTGCAAAAGTGATTTGGGATAAAAACTAAATAAGATAAATCAAAGTGCTGAGATAAATTGAAGTGCTTTTTATATAAAAAAAAAATATTTTATTATTAATATTATTATTTTTTTAATGAATTATATTTGTTCTTCACACCTACCTAACAGAGCCAAACATGTTTTGGAATTTGAAGATCTGGGTGTTAATATTATTATTGCACTTTTGGCAGTTTCATTACAGAATTATGTAATTTCATTACATATTTCTTTCAGACTAGTGATTTCTCTTACTGTTCTCTCCTTCTAAAATGCATTCTACACACTAGAAAATGGGTGAATAAAACATGAGATGCCTTTGTCTTTTCCAAAACAGAGACTCACTTCTTTAAAATTAACATATTATAAATCATATATATTTCAACTGAGTTGAATTTAAGGGAGAACAAGATGCAAAAAAGCAGTGATTTAGGACTCAGTGCTTTAAGGGACCAAGAACCAGATATTTTAAAATTATAGAATGGTTGGGGTTGGAATGGATCATCTTCCAATCCCTCTGCCATAGGCAGGGACGCCTCCCACTAGACCTCAAAGTCCCATCCTACCTGGCCATGAATGCTTCCTTGAATGAAGGGACACCCACAGCTTCTTTGGGCAACCTGTTGCAGTGCCTGACAATTCACACAGTAAAGAATGTATTCCTTACATCTAATCTAAATCTACCTTCTTTTAAAGCCATTACCCTTTATCCTATCACTACACTCCCAGACAAAGAATCCCCAGCTTTCAAGTAGTCTCCTTCTAGTCTCCTTGGAGCCTTCTCTTTTCCAAGCTGAGGAACCCCAACTCCCTCAGCCTTTCTTCATAGGAGAGGTGCTTCAACCCCTTGATCATCTTTGTGGCCCTCCTCTGGAATCATTCTAATAGCCTCGTGTCTTGTGCTGGATGCACCAGAGGTGAACACAATATTCCTGGTGGGGTCTCATCAATACGCTTAATGTAACAGGATTTTGTTGTTGTTTTTGAAGAGTTCAAGTATGTCGAAGATCTAAGATTAGTGAGATTTTTTAGAGTATCCTGGTTCTTATTGTAGTTAATTACATGGCAGCAACTTGGTTAGTATTTGATATTTTAAATATATACCTTCCTATGTTTCTGGAACAATAATATAAATGTTTGAGAAGAGAGCAAGTCTTATGATGCCTTCAAAAAAAAAAAAAAATCTGGAGAAAAATAAAGGTAGTAAAAATATTTTTCAGTTGTTGCTTCTGATTTATTTATTTCTCCAGCAGTTTTGCTCACCAGTCTCCAATGAGACTAAATGTTTGCAGTGAGAGTAATTCAGTTATATTGTTGCTGATCTGTTTTGAATATGTATCTGTTAGTAGCTTTGTTAGGAATGCCTTAAGACAATTTTTTTTTTTTTTTTGTGCGTGTGTGTGTTTTTTTTTTTTTTATTTATTACAGAAATAGGAATGCAGTATTAAAGAAAACAAAGCTCTTATTTTCTTTTAATTCAATGTATTATAGATATAACTTCAGGAGTATTTACTCTAAAGATAGATGTGCATTTTTGCACAATATATGTAACACAAAACTGGCCAAAACATGACAAATTAAAAAAAAAAAAAATCTTGTTTTCTGCCTCAAATTACTATGTTTCATCACTATTTAAAGACTTCCAGAATAAGAAGTTACATCTGACTGATTTTGTTTTTAAATATTGCAATGAGGTATATGTTCTGAATTTGTTTGAAGCATTTATGAACTTTTATCTTTTTAATTTCTATAACATCCTTGGGCAAAAGGAGTTTGTGTAATATTGTGTAATATCATAGAATGGGTTGGAAGTGGCCTTAAAGATCATTCCAAGATCCCTGCCACAGGCAGGGATGCTGCCCAATAGATCAGGTTTCTCAGGTCCTCTCTCAACCTAGTCTTGAACATCTCCAGGGATGGGGTATCCATAACCTCTCTGGGCAACCTGTTCCAGTTCCTCATCACCCTCTGAGTGAAGAATTTCCTCCTAACATTTAATCTAATCTCTTTTAGTTTAAAACCACTCCCCATTTCCCTAGCGTTATCAGCCTGTGTAAAAAGTCACTCTCTGTATTTTTTTTTTATAAATCCTCTCTAGATATTGAAAAGAGGTGACCCTGGAGACTTTTTTTCTTCAGCCCCAGCTCTCTCAGCCTTTTGTCATAGGAGAGGTGTTCCATCCCTCTCATCATCTTTGTAGCCCTCCTCTGGACCTGCTCTAACAGGTCCACATCCTTCTTGTGCTGGACTCAGTACTCCAAGTGGGGCCTCACAAGGGCAGAGCAGAGGGGGGCAAGCACCTTCCTCGACCTGCTGGCAATTCCTCTTTTGATGCAGCCCAAGATGCAGTTGGCCTTCTGGGCTGCAAGTGCACACTGCTGGCTCATGTCAAGCCTTTCGTCCACCAGAACCCCAAAGTCCTTCTCTGCAGGGCTTCAATGAGTTTTTCTCCCAGTCTGTACTCATGTCTGGGATTGTCCTGACCCAGGTGCAGCACCTTGCATTTAGACTTGTTGAACCTCATTAGGTTCACATTGATTCACTTCTCAAGCTTGTCCAGGTCCCTTTGGATGGCATCCTTTCCTTCTGTTGTAGCAACTAATATATTAAAATTATTTCTTTGTGTGTCTTTTTGAGCAGCATTTCACCATTAGCCGAGTTAGATGTTCCTGGATTTAGTACATGAAAAATCACCAATAAATAAATAAATAAATTTAGTTTCCCAATGCAGTTAACCATTTAATAGTTTCTGAATTATCAAATTCCAAAGTGAAAAGCTCTGAGCTGCTCTGTTTCTACCGGTTATGGAAGCCAGGGATTAACCCTTTTTAAAAGGATATGCAGATTTCATGATGCAGGTGCAGGTTGATTAATGATTTTCCTCCACTATGAAGCTATGAAAAAATCTTCATTTTACAAATGCCTTGTTGTTCTCCCATAAAACATATATACTAACATTCCTTAATAACCTATTATTTTTTATAGTTTTTACCAAAATCTTTCAGATGAAAATGAATTCTGAATTCAAATGAATCTGCCTGAGATTTTGATATCAATTTGGCAAAACTGATTTCCTTTAAACAGGTTTAAAAGAGCTGAGCCTTTCCTCCTCTGGCATCAATATTGGTTTTTAAAAAAATAAAAGTTTACACACTACAGTTCTTGCCAGTTTGTTTGGGACACTGTGTCTTTGAAGTTGTTCTGTGTGTAGCTTCCTGATATCTACTGTCACTACTGATGTAAACTCTTTTGACTTTTGTGGAATTACATAATCTTCTATGAATACACTTTTATCCTAGGTCTTTTAAATGTTATTATATTAATATAATAATGTATTAATGTAATTTCTAATATAATATGAAAATAATATCAATGCATAATATGTAAATATAAAAACATTTTGATAGCAGTATTATAATATTATATTTATTATATAAAATAATAATAATATTGTGGGCCAAAATATTAAAGCCCATAATACTTACTGTTTTAATTTTTGTTTTTATTTTTATTTATTTTTGTGTTTGTGTGTTGGCTGGTTGGTTGGTTGGTTGGGGGTTTTTTATTTGTTTGTTTTTGGGTTTTTTTTGAGTCAATGAGGCTGCATAAATGTATTTTCAATTTGTAGTCATAATAAAGTTGTCCAAATGCAAGTGACTAATAATCTTTGAAGCAAGGAACATGGAGATAAAGAAAACTGGTATTTGTCCAATTTTTGATAATATTAGGATTAAAAGGGGAAAAATATCTTGAAAAGTTAATTGTTGATTGGTGTACATATCTGCATAATGATCTGTATTAAATATTGCCTTGAAACCTCAATTAAGATCAAGGTTCCATTACACTTGGCAGCCTACAAACACCAAAAGCAGCAATTATCCCCAAAGGTTTAACAGTTTAAGTACTTGGTCCTGGAAATGATTACAGATTACCTTAATTGCAAAACTATTTGTAATTTCTGCACAATTGATGAAGTTGATCTCATATGTAACTGTTATCAATTTGTTGTCCTAGGAGACTGAAAATAAAAAAAAAAAAAATAAAAAAATAAAAAAATACAGAATTAGATGCAATAGCCTTCCTTTTGCAGACATAGAACTTAGGCTAAATTAAGTTGTTTTTAACTGTGGAAGTCAATGTGCCTATGCCTGATCTGGAAAGTGAATCTAGATACCTGTATCCCAAACCTGACCTTAATTTCCATGTAATTCAAGTTTTATTTCCTTTAATCAAGTCTTTTATCTCTAAGAAATACTTGTAAAGTAAGTGTTTCAAACCTATTTAAATCTACTATTGCTTATAGTTTACAGATCATCTGCATGTTTAATATTTAGAACCAGAACTGGAAAATTTGGAAAATTAAATGATCTTATTTATAAACTGTCATGAGTCAACTACAGTGCTTATGCTGTGAAAGGAATAATTTTCATGGAGACTTCTACAGATACTGGCAAAATTTATAAATCTTTAGAAATTATAATTAGTGTTTGAATCAGACACTTTTATCACGCCATCTGCGTAAGGTAATAATTGCAATGTTAGATTATACACAATTGTTATATAAAGGCTATCAACACAAGGAGAAGTTTCCAAGATAATATGATAAAGACAATGGAAGACAAAATTAGATGAAGAGAAAGACATATTATATTTCCATGTCTGTAAAACACATACTGCATGAATCTATACCACAGAAACATTTATCTGTTCTCTATAAACCTAAAAGTTAACTGGCTTCCTGCTTCACCAAATATCACATTCAAAGAAACAACTGTTACTACATGTAGGAAGAAACAAATAATTTCAAATAAGGAATTAAGCATTGTGTGATTTAGATATACAGTATGTACTGTGTAGGTGGTTAGAGCTGTAAACATATTTAACTATTAAAAACTAAATCAATTATGTAAGATATCCAGATTTCCAACCCATTGTGAAAAAGCTAAGCAACTAAAAGTAAAATCTGTAACAGTCGCAATATTGAAAAAGCATATGTATAATCCACTTGATAGAAAATACTAATCATGCAAAAGCTCCAAATTCTACCTGTTTTTCCATGCTTAAGTTTAGAAACCTTTACCTGAAATGCTCATTCAAATACAATACCTGAGTGTGCTCTACATAAAAATAAAAACTCTTGGATCATGGTGTACTGGGTCTGGCTGGGATGTTAACTTTCCCTGCAGCAGCCCATACAGTGCTGTGCTCTGCACTTGTAGCTGGAACAGCAGTGTTATCACACCAGTGTTGTGTCTACTGCTGAGCAGTGCTGGCACAGCATCGGGATTCTCTCTAACCCTCCTAGGGAGTGGGCAAAAAGTGAGAAGAGAACCATCACCAGGGCAGCTGACCTAAACCAACCAAAGGGATATTCCATACCATATGATGTCACACTCAGCAATAAAAGGTGGAAACAGGAAGAAGAGGGGAGGGGGGGAGGGGTGGGCTCTCACTATGAAAACGTCGGTCCTCCTCCCGAACACCGGCTATGTGCGTTGAGGCCCTGCTTCAAGGATGTGGTCAATCATCGCTCATTTGTGGAAGCAGAGAGTAATTTCTTTCCTCTGCACTTCCACATAGCCTTTATTTGTTTTGTTTGTTTGTTTTCCTCCCTTTTTTTTTTCTTTCCCCTTTCCTTTTTTGTTTCCCTTTTAGTTAAATTGTTTAGTTCATAATAATCTTTAATATTAATAATATTAATAATAATTAACATTAATAATATTAATAATATTAATATCAATTATTATTATTAATATTAATAATGATAATAATTCCCCTTTAATTAAATTATCCTTATCTCAACCCATGAGTTGTTCTTTGCATTACTTCTTCCCCTCCTCATCTGAGGAGAGGGAGTGAGAGAGCAGTTGTGGTGTTTAGCTGCCTAGCACAGTAAAACCACCACACATGGCAATTATTCCAATTGTCTAAACAAAACAAACAAACCAACAAAATCAACAGCAAAACAGCAACACAAAAACACAAGCTAATGAAAAAGAATCCTGGTTAACTCAGGCAGAACCATTTGGATAGGGTTTAATAGTTTTGGAACTAGTTTGGTCAGCATTAGTTGAGGTATCTCAGGGGCAGCTTAACTTATATATGTAATATGCGAATATGAAATGAAGGTTGAAGACCTGTATGACCAAATGTGTTTATTCCATCTGCCTTACTTGTCTGGACCCCTCTTTATAAGGTTCTATAGAAAGAATTTTAATTTAATCTTAAATACATACCTGAAAAGGGCATATGAATGGGCATATGAGTCATATTCTGAAAATAAATAAATAAAAATCTTTTTTCTATTTGCTATAAAAAGATCTTAGCTTAACTTGTTCTAGTAAAGATGTGCATATAATGGATACCTGGGAGCTATGGAACCTATGTCATCTATCTGTTTAGATAATGCAATCAGTCTGCTCTCCTTCATCTGCTCAAGAATGGTGAGGTGTCTTAAAGTTCTATGTTGCACCTTCTGGTTCCATCTTGATACACTAAAGTACTTAAAATTTATGAATGCAATAAATTAATTAACTCATTTAGACAATTACATGCATTCATATAAAATAGAACTATTTAGACACCTATAACAAGGCAAGATTAATTTACAAGTTTCTTACGTTTACTACATTTACCTCAAATGCTATTAAATGTTTTGTATTAGAGATAAGAAAATACATGTACACATTGAAAATGAATGCTGAAAAATCTGTTCAAATGCCTATATCTTAGTAAATGATCAGAATTAGTATTAGATAGTATACTTTATTTGAACTCCTAATACCTGTCTCAAGTCATTTTCACTTTGCTTTGCTGTTTAATGCTATATAAAGCAATGTTTGGTCTCATAGGAATATTCATATTGTTATTGTTGCCCAGAAAAAGGTAAAAAAAAGTATAAAAAAAGTATACTTTTTTTATATAAAAAGTATAAAAAAAGACATAGATCTTTTTTCCTTTTCGTTATATGTTTGTTTTTTCCTTTCACAATGCTGTGCTTCAGAACTGATTCCTGGGTAAAGATCTGGCACTATCATATCCTACTAGATACCATAAACTACTAACAGAAAGTATTTGAAAACAATTAGTGATCAAAATGCCAAAGCACATATTGGCCTAAGAACGGTTGATGTGTCATAATTTCAGCTTGATTACTGAACTGAGGTGGAGTATACAGAGAGGAAAAGCTTTGACCAAGGCATACCTCTATAACATGAACCACTCACAGTATAATGAATATAAACAAATATTTGTATTTCCTATTAGAGTTTCTAAACATTAAAAATCATTCAGAAAGCAGTAGATTTAAACACCGAGGAACTGATGGAGTTATTTTTTTCTCCTGTTAAATTCAAAATACATTCTTACCTCTCTATGCTAATTGTAGCTCATTAGCATTTGACCTGCATTTCATGTTGACTGGATTGGCACAAGAGAGAAACTGCTTCATGTAACAGGTGAGAACACCTGACGTCTCCTCATGAGATCATGTGGAAGGTACAAACTCATCATATGCTATTATTTCATGTCTGTAGAGTTTCCCTACCATTCTGTCTTCCCTAGGAGAGCATTAGTAGAGGATACATCTGTGACAAAGTACCAGTCTGTGAATTTAAGTGAAATGAATTTTCTGGATGTAGAGTGGATAAATTAACAAGTATATTCTGTTACTATTTATAATTTTAAGTAACTACTTTTCCTCAAATATAAATACTTACCTACATAGACCTATAATAGAACTGTATGTACTAGACCTATAGTAGAACTATATGTACTATATGAACTATATGTAATAGAGCTATTTTTCTTAAAGAAATACAATAAAATTTTGGTAGTGGGTTATATGACATTTTTGAGAAACTTACTTCAGAATGAGATTAGTCACATCCTACTGAAGACTGTTTTTCTATCCCTACTATAGAGGAATTTTAAGATGACTAGTTCATGTTAGATGTCTGCCTTGTAAATATCTACATTTGGTCAGATGAATCATATACATGATCATTGCAACAGGTTTTTGCTCACAGCTTTAACTGCACATCCACTGTGCTAAAAGGATTTTAAGGAATGTGTATATTCTTTCTATTATTTTCCTCTTGAAATGGTTATACTTAAAAGAATGTTAGTAGATATATCTGGCAAAAGAAAAGTGCAAGTAACAAACCAATATTTAGGACACAAATATTCAATTAATTTTAAGAAGGCAAAAAGATCTTTCTCATTTGAATATAATAGCATATAATTATGTCATGTGTATTTTATATTTTTCTATCAGGCATGAGCTGATAGCTGCAGGGAAGTGAAAGACTGAATTAAAAAAAAAAAAAAAAAAAAGATGAGAGTGTTAATCAGGACAAACTATTCTATATTTTCAGTACTTAATATTGTCAGCGCTGTCACTTCTGCTACCAAAACACAGAATGTTGCGGATTCAACCTCTCTGGGCCCAACTTCTTTCATGTTTTTAGTTCTTCACAAGCTCATAGCAGAAAAGGAGGAGAGGAGCGGAGAGGAGCGGAGAGGAGCGGAGAGGAGCGGAGAGGAGCGGAGAGGAGAGGAGAGGAGAGGAGAGGAGAGGAGCGGAGAGGAGAGGAGAGGAGAGGAGAGGAGAGGAGAGGAGAGGAGAGGAGAGGAGAGGAGAGGAGAGGAGAGGAGAGGAGAGGAGGATGTCATAGAATCATAGGATATCATGTGGGTCCATGTAAAAGTTCTTGCAGAAGTCCAGATAGAGGACATTGGATGATCTTCCCTTGTCAACTGATGCAGTCACTCCATCATAGAAGGACACCAGATTGGTTAGGCATGATTTACCCTTGGTGAAGCCATACTGGCTGTCTCAGATCACCTCCTTGTCCTGCATGTGCATTGACATTGCTTTCAGGAGAGTCTTTTCCATGATCTTTCCAGGCACAGAGGTGAGGCTCACCGGCCTGTAGTTCCCCAGGGTCTCCTTTCTACCCTTATAAAAATGGGAGTGATGTCTCATTTTTTTCTTGTCACCAGGGACTTCACCTGACTGCCAGGACTTTTCAAATCTATCATGGAGAGAGTCTTGGCAACTCCATCAGTCAGTTCCTTCATGATTTATTTCATTGGGCCCCACAGACTTCTACCTGTTCATTTTCATTAGGAGGTCTTGAACCTTCTCTTTGGTTACAGTAAGAGGGACTTACTCACACATTCTCATCCTCCCCAAATCTCTTTTGATGGACCTCAAGTTACTTATTTACTCAAGTTACTTTCATGTTACTTTCAAGTGGGTACCAACAATGTTGGTACCCACACGAAAGAGCAGAAGTGGGTAATAATCTGAAGGCTGTACTAAACTTGTAAATTTACTTGTGACCTCCCTGATCCTAGCCTTGGGGAGGCAGTAAACTTCTCTAAAAATGGGGTCTGGTTTATAGACAGGAGCCTCCATTCCCTTCAGGAGGGAATCACTTATTATTGCAACTTGCTGTTGTTTCTTCATGGCGCTGGTCTTGATATTGCACTTGCTATGAAGGGTTGGTTGATCTGACCTTGGTGGGAGAACTTGCACAGATTCCTCATCTTCCAGCTTTTCATGGATGTAAAGGATGTGAAAAAGGATCCTTTACTTGCTATACCCAGAGCCTCACATCTATTCAATAATGGAAACTGAATGGGCAGAGGCTCCTCCTATGGCTACATAAGGTAACTTTTTGCCATTTCTTGGTGTCCCTCAAGTTGTTGCTTTTTATTATTTTAGGTCAGGCCTTTGAGAAGCCAGGTATGTGGGCTGCTGATGGACTCTCACTAAGCAAGTGGGGCACAAGTGTGTTGGGGAGCAAGCTCTCTGGACTGATTATCAGGGCTTTAAACTAGGTTCAACAGGGGAAGAAAGAGGAGTTAGAAGTGACAGAGAAGAGCTGGGGGATGTTGTCACTGCTGTCACTGTTAAAGATATTAGGGAAAAATCTCTGAGTTGTCCCATAAGATCATTCGAGGGCTCCTCAGGGAAGGATACCCCATCCAGAATCTTCTTCTTGCATCCCTCTAGGGGTAACTGTGCCTGCTGCTTCTCTAAAATGCCTGTATACCAATGCATGAAACATGGGGAATAAACAGGATGAGTTCATGATCTGTGTACTGTTATGGAGCCATGATCTTGCTGCAATCACGGAGACATGGTGGGACATCTTGCATGACTGGAACACAGTCATGGAGGGCTATGTCCTTTTTAGGAAAGACAGGCTGGGGAACCATGGTGGAGGAGTTTCCCTTTATGTGAGAGGGTAATTATAATGTACCCAACTCCACCTGAAGTAAGGGTGAACAACAAGCGGAGAGCTTATGGGTAAGAATTACGGGGTGGGCTGGTATGGGGGACACTTTTGTGGGGGTGTACTACAGGTCACCAGATAAGGAGGAGGAGGTCGACGAGGCTTTCTACAAGCAGCTGGTAGTAGTCTCATGATTCCAGGCACTGATTATCATAGGGGACTTCAATTACCCAGACATCTGTTGCGTAAGCAACTTGGCCAAGCACGTGCGGTCCATACGGTTTCTAAAGTGCATTGAAATGAGTAATATTAAAAAGGACTTTGCATCCCTGGGAAGGTTGTTGAAGTGATCAGGCATTTGATATACCTATGTTTCAAAAGAAGTGTTCCAGAGGCCAGGAACCAAGGATTCAGGCATTGTCTCTACACTGGCTGAATTGTTCTCCAGACCCCTCACCAGTTTCGTCCCCTTCTCTGGACTCACTTGAGCACCTCGATGTCCTTCTTGTAGCGAGGGGCACAAAACTGAACACAGTACTCGAGGTGCGGCCTCACTAGAGCCGAGTACAGGGGGACGATCACCTCCTTAGCCCTGCTGGCCACACTGCTTCTTTTACAAGCCAGGATGCTGTTGGCCTTCTTGGCCACCTGAGCACACTGCTGGCTCATATTCAGCCGACTATCAACCATCACTCCCAGGTCCTTCTCTGCCTGGCAGCTTTCCAACCACTCATCTCCCAGCCTGTAGCTCTGCTTGGGGTTGTTGTGTCCCAGGTGGAGGACCCGGCACTTGACCTTGTTGAACTTCATGCAGTTGACCTCAGCCCATCGGTGCAGCCTATCCAGATCTTCCTGCAGAGCCTTCCTACCCTTGAGCAGATCTACACGTGCACCTAACTTGGTGTCATCTGCAAACTTACTGAGGGTGCACTCGATTCCCTCATCCAGATCATTGATAAAAATATTAAAAAGGACTGGCCCCAGTGTTGAGGGATTTTTTGAAACAGCAAAAATCCCATGGCTTGCTGCAGCTGAGCAAACCAAGCTACCGGGGCAACTATGAGAAGTTCCCATGACAGTGTTCCCACATCACCAATTGAGGAATTTAGAAAAATATTATTACCAGTAGCTGGCTTCAAGGCCAAGGTCTACATGACTGCTAATCACAAGGGGGTTGTTTTCTTGCAGGTGGGGTTGTTTTCTTGTAGTTGTTTGTCTGAGTGCTTTTGACCAATAATATTGTGTGAGACACTATCCGCCCCTGTTAAGTTCACTATAAAATTAGGCTATTCGGGCAATAAAATGGAGCATGATCTGACTCTACTCGTGTCTGTCATGTTTTCGGCTGTGCTTCCTGCAACAGCCCCAGTAGTGAGCCCTGGAGGATGCCACTAGTGACTGGACTCCTGCTGGATTTGAATCCATTCACCACAGTTCTTTGGGCCCAGCTATCAAGCCATTTTTTAATGCAACGAAGCATATGCCAGTCCAAGCCATGAGAGGCCAGTTTGTTGAGGAGAATGTTGTGGGGAATGGTGTCAAAGTCCTTACTGAAATCAAGGTAGACCACATCCACAGCCTTTCCCTCATTCTCCAAGCGCGTCACTTTATCATAGAAGGAGATCAGGTTTGTCAAGGAGGACCTGCCTTTCATAAACCCATGCTGACTGGGCCTGATCGCCTGGTTGACCTGTAAGTGCTGCCTGATGACACTCAAGATAATCTGCTCCATGAGATTCCCTGGCACTGAGGTCAAACTGACAGGCCTATAGTTACCCGGGTCTACCCTTTGGCCCTTGTTGTAGATAGGCGTCATGTTTGCTAGCCGCCAGTCGACTGGGACCTTCCCTGATAGCCAGGACTGTTGATAAATGATGGTAAGCGGCTTGGCTAGCTCCTCCACCAGTTCTCTCAGTACCCTCAGGTCAATCCCATCTGGCCCCATAGACTTTTGTACATCCAAGTGCTGTAGCAGGTTGCCAAACATTTCCTGGTGGATTATGAGGGCCACATTCTGCTCCCCATCCCCTTCCACCAGCTCAGGGTACTGAGTATTCAGAGAACAGCTGCTCTTGCTGCTAAAGACTCAGGAAAAGAAGGCAGTAAGCACCTCTGCCTTTTCCTCATCTTTTGTAACTAAGCTTCCCCCTGCATCCAGCGAAGGATGGGGATTCTCCTTAGTCCTTCTTTTTGTGTTGATGTATTTATAAACATTTTTTTAATCTTTAATGGCAGTAACCAATTTGAGCTCCAGATGAGCTTTGGCCTTTCTAATTTTGTCCCTGCACTGCCTCACAACATCCTTATAGTCCTCCTCAGTGGCCCACCCTCTTTTCCAAAGATTATAAACCCCCTTTATTGTCCTAAGCTCAAGCCACAACTCTCTGTTCAGTGAGGCCGGTCTTCTTCCGCGCTAGCTCGTCTTTGGGCACATGGGGACAGACCGCTCCTGAGCCATTAAGATTTCTTTGTTGAAGAGTGCCCAGCCTTCCCCGACCTCTCTGCCTTTCAGAACCACCTCCCAAGGGACTCTACCAACCAGTGTCCTGAATAGCTCAAAGTCAGCCCTACAGGAGTCCAATACAGCGGTTTTACTGATCCCTTTCCTGACTTCACCAAGAATAGAGAACTCTACCATTTCATGGTCACTCTGCCCAACACAGCTCCAACCACATCTCCCACCAGTCCTTCTCTGTTTGTGAAGAGAAGGTCTAGCGGGGCACCTCCCCTGGTAGACTCACTAACCAGCTGCGTCAGGAAGTTATCGTCCACGCTCTTCAGAAACCTCATAGACTGTTTTCTCTGGGCTGTGTTGTGCTTCCAGGATATGTCTAGGAAGTTGAAGTCCCCCACGAGAACAAGCACTGATGATTTTGCAACTTCTGCCAGCTGCCTGTAGAATTCCTCATCCGTCTTCTCATCCTGGTTCGGCGGTCTATAACAGACCCCCACCAGGATGCTTGCCTTGTTGGCCTTCCCGCAGATCCTAACCTATAGGGACTCAACCTTATCATTCCCAGCCCCAAGTTGCACAACAATAAAACACTCTCTAATATAGAGAGCCACACCACCACCCCTTCTGTGCTGCCTGTCCCTTCTGAAGAGCCAGATATTGCAGCACTCCAGTCATGAGAGTGGTCCCACCATGTTTCCGTGACGGCAACCAAGTCATAGCCTGCCTGCTGCACAAAGGCTTCCAGCTTCTCCTGTTTGTTACCCATGGTGTGTGCATTACTGTAGACGCACTTCAGTTGGGTCATTGCCTTCTCCTCTGGCCTAGCCACTGTTCCCCCTGGCACACCTCCAACAACACTTATTTCATCCCCATCTCCTTCTTACCTAGTTTAAAGCCCTCTCAATGAGCCCTGCCAGCTCCTGGGCTAAGATCTGTTTTCCCCTTAGAGACCCACCCCATGGGTGGGACCCATCTGCAGCCATCAGGCTGGGTGCTGTGTAAAGTGCCCCATGGTCAATAAAACACAAAATTTCTGTGTTGGCACTAGCCTCTGAGCCATGTGTTTATCAGGTGGGCTTTCCATGTCCTCTCTGTACCCCTCCCTGCCACTGTAAAGATGGATGAAAACACCACCTGTACTGCCACTCCATCCACTAACCGTCCCAGTCCCCTAAAGTCCTGTTTGATAGCCTTCAGGCTTCTCTCTTCAATATTATCACTGCCAGCCTGGACTATCAAAAGAGGATAGTAATCAGAGGGGCACACGAGTTTATTTTTTTTAGTTTAAAACCATTCCCCCTTGTCCTGACATCTGCCTGAGCACAATGTTGCTCTCCATTTTTTTTATATGCCCCCTTCAAGGATTGAAAAGTTGCAATGAGATCTTCCTGGAGCCTTCTGTTTCTCAGGGTGAACATCCCTATCTCTCACAGCCTTTCTTTGTAGGAGAAGTACTCTAACCCTCTGATTCCTCTTTGTGGAATTATTTGCTTTCTCAGGGGCAAAATACTGATGACCTTGGTAAATATATTCTGTGTCATAGTTTAATAAAGTCTTATAATATAGTTCCAGCCATGGTTAGTCCTACTATATATGTAGTATTTTCTGTGAACCAGATAGAAATAACCTAGTTTTTGTTGCTACATCTTCATTTGATTTCACTTTATTTATATATTGCCTAACTTAAAACTCAAACAAAAATTGAAACATTGCTGTTGGGTTTGTTTTGTTTGCTTATTTATTTATATTCATATATGAAGTAGAGAATGTCTCCATTTCTCCTTTGATGGAATAGATAGATTGGTAAATACAGACTTCTATTTGTGTGAGATCTTCCCTGACGTACTTAAGCAGGCCAAATTATCAGTTGTCAAAAGATTTGCATGAAAAACAGCTAGGCAAGGGTTGTAGAAAACTACTTAATGTAGTGGTGAGCACTATTTAACAGCAACTTCTTGGTTGTCATGTGTGACCATGGCTTGTGGAAAATGTATTCTCTTGTATTCTCTTGTATTTTGTAAAAATTGTATTCTCTTGCCCCACTCTGCTAAAGTTTATGTAGTCCATTCAGAGATTTTACACACAGTGGAGGATGCAAAGGTTACTAAATTCTGACACATTTTTTCACAATAGTTTTCAAAACTATGAAACAAGGAACACAATGGCTCTGTCAAGTCAAAAGTGGACAGATTCCAAAGTAGTTTAATATAAGATTGAACCTACAGTTCAGACACACTTAAAAGAAAACTAGAACAGTGAGCTAAGTATCTAAATTCCTGTTATAGTCAAAACAGATTTGGCTGCAATTCATTGGTTTCTAACATCTTTTTAGATGCCCTTGGTATATGAGAAATAAGCATGAGGTTAGAAGATAAACACAGGCAGAACATTATGGTAGAACAATATCCTCTTTCATATAACATGCTGGAAATCAAGAGGGCAGCTGTTCTGCATCACAAATGACTTCTGGTGCCTATGCTGAGGGTACTCAATTATGCCTCTAGAATTTGATCTGAATAGTTTTCTAGGCTCCATCTGTTTATTTTTGTTTGTTTGTTTGTTTGTTTTCTTGAACTGAATCTCATACCCACAACTTAATTCAGTTCCATGAACACCAAGAACAAAAATAATTTAATATGCCCCAAGCAGAAGGCTCCACCTAGGGTAGGTAAGTTAAGAGACCTTAAACATACACACAGATTTTGGTGAAGATTTTCATGTTTCCTTGCAAGAATTCTAAGTTATTTTTAATCCTAACATGAATAAGCTTATAAATAGCAAGCATTTGATATACCTATGTTTCACAAGAAGTGTTCCAGAGGCCAGGAACCAAGGATTCGGGCATTGTCTCTGCACTGGCTGAATTGACGATGGTGTTCTCTATATCAGTTTGACCCAAAGGGCTTTTTTAGTCTCTTTAATCTTCCCTTTAGCATACTACTCCTCTTTATCCGTATTAATCAGAAAGGAAGACTAAAGTGACTTGGTCAAACTAGTCATCAACAATATACATATCTGCATCTAGTCCACATTTTTTCATCTTTCAATTCAATTCAATTCAATTCAATTCAACTATACTACAAGGATTTTTTTTTAGTTCCTAAAACAGATACCTACTACAGGTCGCATGAATTTTTCAGTGTAATTCTTTTTGTCTTTGTTAATGATAAAGGGAATCTAGACAAATAGCTGAAGTGCAGATGATCTTTACAACACAGACTACTAAAGTTAGGTGAGATGAACATACTCATTGTTCATATTTTTTATTATAATCAGTCTGACATAATACAAGGAATGCTTAAAGCTTCAAATTTGGAGCTTGCCATTTTGATATCACTGAATAGACACATCTATACAAAGAAGGAAATGAAATAAAGGAAGGTACACAGAGATCCTGAAAACAAAACAAAACAGGATGATGTCACTGTGAGATTTCTCAATTATTTTTCAATGGTCTTGGAAATCTAGAGATATCGTAACCAACTGGAAGATGACAAATGTCATTCTGATATTTAAGAAGGGCAAGAGAAAAAACCCTGGTAATAATTGCAGTCCTGTCAGGACACCTGAAGGACAATATGGTCATTGGTCATAGCCAACATGGGTTCATGAGCTGAAGGTACTGCATAACAAACTTTTTAATTTTTTAACGAGGTCATCTAGTTGACCAAGGGAAACCAGCTGAAATCTTTTTTTTTTTTTTTTTTTTTTTTTTCAGAAGAGCTTTTGATACTGCTCCTCACAGTATCCTTCTGCACAGCACAGCATACAGCTAGATAAATACTTAATACTATGGGTGAACAATTGGCTGACAGGTTGGGCCCAAAGGTTGATAGTATATGGGGTTACATCAGGCTGTCAGCTTGTCACTACTGGGGCTCCCAAGGGCTCAATTTTAGGACCAGTTCTCTTCAATGCTTTCATAAATGACTTGGAAGTAAGTCTAGAAAGACTTTTGAGTAAGTTTGCAGAAGATACCTAATTGGGAGGAGATGTTGACTCCCTGAAGTGTGGAGAGGCCTTGAAGAGAGATTTTGACAAATTAGAGGGCTGGGCATTAGAGGGCATATTGTTGATTGCATCAACAATATGAAATTTAACAAGTGTAAGTGCTGGATTCTGCATCTGGGAAGGTGCAATCCCGGCTGTATGTACAGATTGCGGGAGCAGCCCTGCAGAAAGGGATCTGGGCATTTTGGTGGACAGCAATTTGAATATGAGTCAACAGTGTGCCCTGGCAGCCAGGAAGGCTAACCATATACTGGGGTGCATCAAGCACAACATTGCCAGGTCAAGAGAAGTGATTTGCATGCTCTTCTCTGCATCTCAAGTACTGTGTGCAGTTTGGTTTTAGACACAACAGTATATGAAGGACAAAAAGTTATTAGAGAGTGTCCAAAGGAGGGCTACAAAGTTAGGGCTATAAATAGTGAAAAGTCTAGAGGGGGTGGAGTATGATAAGCAGCTGAAGTCACTTGGATTGTACAGCCTAGAGAAGAGGAGTCTGAAGGGAGATCTCGTGGCAGCCCACAGCTTCTTCACAAGGGGGAGTGGAGGGGCAGGTGCTGATTTGAAAAGAAAAATGAGTAATATTAAAAAGGACTTTGCATCCCTGGGAAGGTTGTTGAAGTGATCAGGGGCACAGATAGTGTTCTCCTCTGTTCTCCTGCTGGGTGACTGGGACCCAGAAAGAAGAAGGAGAATGGGACAGGTGAATGACTGTCTGCGGGGGTGGTGTCTGGACCAAGGCTTTGGGTATTTTGGTCTTGGGCAGCCCTTTGAGAAGCTGGGTATGTGGGCTGCTGACCGACTTCAACTCAATAAGTGGGGCACAAGTGTGTTGGGAAGCAAGCTCTCTGGACTGATTACTAGGGCTTTAAACTAGGTTTGATGGGGGAAGGGAGAGGAGTTAGAAGTGACAGAGAAGGGCTGGGTGAAGTTGTCACTGCTGTCACTGTTAAAGATAGTAAGGAAAAAACCTCTGAGTTGTCCCATAGGATCATCCAAGGGCTCATCAGAGAATGTAATTATCCCAATACCCCATCCGGAATCTTCTTGCATCCCTCCAGGGGTAGCTGTGCCTGCTGCTTCCTTAATATGCCTGTATACCAATTCGTGGAGCATGGGAAATAAACAGGATGAGTTCGAGATCTGTGTTTGGTCGCAGGGCCATGGTCTCGTTGCAATCACAGATACGTAGTGGGAGAGCTCGCACAACTGGAACAATATTATGGAGGGCTATGTCCTTTTTAGGAAAGACAGGCTCGGGAAGCAAGGGGGTGGGGTTGCCCTTTATGTGAGGGAGCAATTAGAGTGTACCCAGCTCCACCTGGAGGAGGGTGAAGGACAAATGGAGAGCTTGTGGGAGAGAATTACGGGGTGGGCTGGTATGGGGGACACTGTTGTGGGGGTATACTACAGGTCACCAGGAGGAGGAGGAGGAGGAGGAGGAGGAGGAGGAGGAGGAGGAGGAGGAAGAGGCGGCGGCGGCGGCGGCGGCGGCGGCGGCGGCCTACAAGCAGCTGGTAGTAGCCTCTTGATTCCAGGCACTGATTCTCATGGGGGACTTCAATTGTCCAGACATCTGTTGGGTAAGCAACTCAGACAAGCAAGTGCAGTCCAAACGGTTCATTCAATGCGTTGAAGATAATTTTCTGACACAGGTGGTAGAGGAGCCGATGAGGTGGGGGGTGCTCCTGGACCTTGTTCTTACCAACACGGATGAGATTGTTAGGGATGTGAAGGATGAGGGTAGCTTGGGATGCAGCAACCATGAGATGGGAGTTCAAGATGGAACTTGATGGAAGAAGTAAGGCTAAAAGCAGGATTGCTACCCTGGACTTTTGGAGAGCCTTTGACTTCTTCCAGGACCTACTTGGGAGTATCTTATGGGCTAGATTACTAGAAGACAAGGGTGCTCATGACAGCTGGCCTACGTTTAGATAGCATTTCTTCCAGATTCAGGATCGGTGCATCCCTAAGAGTGAGAAATCGGGGAAGGGGGGCAGGAAACCTGTGTGGATGAGCAAGGAGCTCATCAATAAGATCAAAAGGAAGAGGAAGGTCTATGGAATATGGAAAAAGGGTGTGGCCTCTTGGGAGGAGTACAGGAGTGTTGTCAGGACCTGCAGGGATGCGATGAGGAAGGCTAAAGTCACCTGGAGATGAAGCTTGCAAAAGAGATAAAGGATAAGATTTTATTTGTTTATTTATTAGAGTATGTAAACAGCAAGAGGAAGACTAGGGATAATGTGAGTCCCTGGCTGAATGAGGGATGTGTCCTTGTAATGGGAGATGCTGAGAAGGCAGAGATACTGAATGCTTTCTTTGCTTCAGTCTTTGCTTCAAGGACTCCCACTCGGGATTCCTTGACCATGGAGGGAGGAGAAAGAGTCTGGGAAATGATCTTGCCTCTGGTTGACAAGGGAGTGATTCGGGAGCGTCTGAGTGGGCTCAACGTACACAAATCCATGGGTCCCGATTGGATGCATCCATGTGTGCTAAGGGAGTTGGCAGCCAAACTGCTCTCTGTCATCTTTGAAAGGTCCTGGAGAACAGGAGAGGTACCTAAAGATTGGAGGATAGCCAATGTCACTCTGATCTTCAAAAAGGGCAAGAAGGAGCATCCGGGAAACTATAGGCCAGTCAGTCTCACCTCTGTCCCTGGAAAGGTGTTGGAACAGCTTGTTCTGGATGTCATCTCCAAGGAATTGGAAAGAGAAGCTTATGAGGAGTAGTCAGCATGGATTCACTAAGGGGAAGTCATGCTCGACCAACCTCGTTGCCTTCTATGATGGCATCACCAGCTGGGTAGATGAGGGGAGAGCAGTGGATGTCATCTACCTTGACTTTAGCAAGATACTGTCTCCCACGATATCCTGCTAGCTAATCTGAGAAAGTGTGGGATAGAGGAGTGGACAGTAAGGTGGGTTGAGAACCGGCTGACTGGCTGAGCTCGGAGGGTGGTGATTGGTGGCGCAGAATCCGGCTGGAGACCTGTAACTAGCGATGTTCCCCAGGCGTTGGTGCTGGGTCCAGTCTTGTTCAACATCTTAACTGACAACCTTGATGAGGGAATAGTGACCATCCTCAGCAGGTATGCTGATGATACAAAGCTGGGAGGAGTGGCCAACATGCCAGAAGGTTGTGCTGCCATTCAGCGAGACCTGAACAGGCTGGAGAGCTGGGCAGGAAGGAAACCAAATGAGATTTAACAAGAGCAAGTGTAGAGTGCTGCACCTGGGAAGGAACAACCGCATATACCAGTACAAACTGGGGGATTATCTGCAGGAGAGGCATTGGGTGTCCTGGCGGATGACAGGTTGACCATGAGCCAGCAGTGTGCCCTGGTAGCCAAGAAGGCCAATGTGATCTTGGCATGCATTGAAAGGAGCGTGTCCAGCAGGTCAAGGGAGTACTGGAGTACTGTGCCCAGTTCTGGGCTCCCCGGTATAAAAAAAGACAGGGATCTCCTGGAAAGACTCTAGCAGAGGGCCAAAAAGATGATATGGGGCCTGGAGCATATTCCTTATGAGGGAAGGCTGAGAGACCTGTTCAGCCTTGAGAAAAGAAGACTGAGAGGGGATCTTATCAATGTTTACAAATATCTTAAGTGAGGGAGACAGTGGGAATTTGCCAACCTCTTTTCGGTAGTCTGTGGGTATAGGACAAGGGGAAACGACCAAAGTATGGAGTACAAGATGTTCCGCACCAACATGCAAAAGAATTTCTTCATGGTGAGGGTGACGGAGCACTGGAACAGGCTGCCCAGGGAGGTTGTGAAGTCTCCTTCTCTGGAAATATTCAAGGCCTATCAGGACTCCAACCTGGGCAACCTGCTCTAGGGAACCTGCTTTGGCATGGGAGTTGGACCCAATGATTTCCTGAGGTCCCTTCCAACCTCTACACTGCTGTGATTCTGTGATCATGGTGCAGATCAGATACCAGAGAGGGCAGAGCATAGCTTCATTGATATTGTATCATCATATATTCATATCATCTTCTCAGATTCCTAGATGCATCTCAGTATCTGTAGTGAGTTTATATGGCAAAGTTTTTGTAGCAGGGGGCAGCAGTGGTGGCTTCTGTGAGAAGAATCAAGAAGCTGCCCATGTTAGATAGGGGCCAGTTTCAGCCAACTCCAAAAGGATCCACTACTGGCCAGTGTCAAGCCAATAAGTGATGTTGTTTTCACCTCTGTGAGAGCAGATTTAAGAAAAGAGAAAAACAAAAACAAAAACAAAAACAAAAACAAACTGCTGCATAACAGCAGCTGGGAGAGTGAGGAGTGAGAAACAACCCTGCAGACACCAAGGTCAGTGAAGAAGGAAGGGGAGGAGGTGCTTCAGATGCTGGACCAGAAGTTCCCCTATGGCCTGTGGACAGGGCCTTGGTGTAACAGGTTGTCCCCCTGCAGCCCATGGAGTAAGACAGTGGAACAGATTTGCACACTGCAGCCCATGTTGTAGCCCATGGTGGAGCAGGTGCATCTGGCCTGAAGGAGGCTGTAACCCGTGGAGAGGAGCCCACACAGGAGCAGGTGACCTGTCAGGAGCTGCTGCCCCTGTGGGGGACCCAGGTTGGAGCAGTGTGCTCTTGATGGATGGACTTCATGGTACAGACCCATATATGGAGCAGTTCTTGAAGAGCTGCTGCCTGTGGGAAGCCAGTGCAGGATCAGTTCAGGAAGTATTGTATCCCATGGGAGGGACCCCAAGTTGGAGAAGGGGAAGAGAGTGACCTTGAAGGAATGGCAGAGACGAAGGGCTACAGACTGACTGTAAACCCCATTCCACCATTCCCCTGCACTGCTTGGGTGGAGGAGGTGGAAAAGGGTAGATGAGGAGGGAGGCATTTTTAGTTTCTTTCCTTTGTTTTTCACTTCTCTAGCTTGTTAGTAATAGGTAATAAATTTCTCTAATTTTCTCATGCTGAGTCTGTTTTCCTATGATGTTAATTTTTGAGCGATCTCCGTCCTTATCTCAACCCTTGAGCCCTCTATATTGGATTTTCTCCCCCTTCCCTTTGAAGAGGGGGTAAGACAATGGATCTTGATTGTGGTGGATCTTGACTGCCCAGCTGAGTAAAACCACCACAGTTTCCTCACCTCTTCCTAAAGTTTGGCCATCAGGCAGATCAGCTTGTTTACCTGGGCACAAATCCCACAGGTGTGCTTGCTACCACTCCTCATCTCTGGGAATATCCTCAGGCACACACCACAGCCTGAAAGCTGAAAGTTGAATAGTCACAGGAACAGCCTGGATATTCATCTTTGTGGTTGCATCATCCTACTGGGTGTCAGAGGAACAGAAGCAAAGGGCATGGCTTTCTACCGTGGAATCGCCTTGTGCCTCCTTGCTGCCACGTGCCTCACAGAATATTGGTTAATACATTGTCATTAATTGAAGAGGCCATCAGGGATGCAGTCCAAACTTGCTGGTGGTCAGACCAAGCAGCAGGCCACCTACTGGCACAGTGCACCCACCACTCTTGCATGAACTGGTGTGTGAACTCCCATCTGTTAGTGTCCCTGGTCACAATGTTCATGGTCACTGGTGTCCCCCTATGGGTGCAATATGAGACTTCCTCCAGTTTGAACTGAGGTAATGTCATCTGGCACCACCCATCTCTTGTCCCCTCCTGAGACTGGTCACCTGTTGGCGGGGTTCTCTGCACAGATAGCCACACAGCCTGAGGGTGTCAGGGCCCAGCAACCCTCCTGGGACCCTGTGGGACCTCACAAACCTTGTGCTCTTCTCAGCACCTAGTAACTTAGTAGGTTAGGCCTTTACACAGTACATAAATAATAACCGTCTGCAGTACAGTGTAAGAGAAGTTTCTGTAGAGCATCTAGAAGATGTGATTGCCCTCTAGCACGAGTCTTCTTATTGTTGCAATATTAGAAATATAAGCCCCAGGTGCAGAAAGTGGGTTGTGCTAATTGAGCCAGGGGTCTAATCAAATAGAGCCTCATAAGGGAAGATCTGTTAATGACAAGTCTCTAGTGTAAATGAATATTTTTTGTTTTCATCAGCATTCCACTTTCTTCTAAAGTAGAAATCATTTTCATTTTAAGAATAATAAAATAAAGAGGAACCTTCCTTCACAGAATCACAGAATCACACAGAATTTCTAGGTTGGAAGAGACCTCAAGATCATCGAGTCCAACCTCTGACCTAATGCTAACAATCCCCACTAAACCATATCCCTAAGCTCTACATCTAAACGTCTTTTAAAGACTTCCAGGGATGGTGACTCCACCACTTCCCTGGGCAGCCTGTTTCAGTGTCTAACAACCCTTTCTGTAAAGAAGTTCTTCCTAACATCTAACCTGAAACTCCCCTGGCGTTCCCCTTCTTTCATTTCCATCTCCTCTTATAGATTGAGATTATATTTTCTTTTGAGGTGAGCTATCACAGCAGCGGTTCATAAAAATGAAAGGCTAGCTACATTTGCAATATTTCGTTTTATGCTTTAAGCTTGATTATTTATTTATTTATTTATTTTTACACACGGTTTATTGTCAACAGTATACACAGAACAAAATTCAAGACTGCACTGTGGAGAAGTTCAGAGCAGGGGTTTTATACATGTATGAGGCCTTTGCTTTTTGTATTCACAATTTTACTGTGTGGTTGTTCTTACTAGTTCTCATTCTGCTGAATCAGCTCTTACAAAAGCATCATTGTTCTTGGAGTCTTAGAGACTGACACAGGTTACAGACTGCTTAAGAAATGTGAATTAGGTGCGGTGGTGCAGAGGAATGAGCAGAATGAGAAGAACTTTAAAGCTGCTTTTTTTTTTCTCCTTCTGATCAGCTGTACCTGCCACTGTAAGTAGTGCCTCTATCCAGATTAGCCATAAGCTTCAAAAAGTTTTTAACAAAGCTTCAAAGCAGACAATTTATACATCACTATTACCTGACTTTAAAAACATTCCTCTTTCTTTAGGATAAAAACATTCTATAAAGAATATTTTTTTTTTTTTTTTGAGGAATAAAAAATAGAATTCCAAGAATTAAGAATTTGAATTTAACTGGACAAAAGCTGAAACCTACATACTATTTTTTTTTCCTTAATAACATTGCAAAAAGCTGCCTTGCATTCCTTTTGTCATTCTTTACATTCATTTTGTTATATCACATAAGGTACTGTGAGCTGCATATTCTATACAGGCCTGCAGATTGGTTCAAGTGATTACAATACATTTCTGAGTGCTCATTTCCATACAGCAAAAAAGAGAGCAATTCAAATGAAAGAAGCTTACATGATATAGTTTGTGCCTTTGTGGGACAAATATTCTGCTGCAGAGATTAAGTGGGCCACCACGTGATATTTCTGTGAGATTAAAAATTACCACAGAGAGGACAGATTTATGGGTTGTCCATTGCTCCTCTCCTCATGGTTATGTATCAGTGAAAATCAACATTCATGCTGCATCCTCATGTCTCCTCCTCAAATGTCCACATTTTACAATATTCCAACTAAGAAGGAAGGCATATGAATATCCATGCTGTGTCTGATTTTAAACAGACACAGACATGATTGATGGGTGATGCTAGACACTTTTAACCTTATGGTGATATTCTTTTGAAGGTTGCAAAGTGCATTTTTCTGTAATAATTAAAGTCTGTGAGGTTCCAAATTCACCAGTATTTCTAAATCATAATGTGTCTGTTGCAGATGAACAGTTAGTCAAATAACCTGGCATCTGTACCAGTACAACATAAATGTCTGAATGAGGATGTACCAATTGAGATGTTTTCATCAAGTGACCAGATTGGTACAATACAGATGAAACCCTTCATTATCCACTGATGATAGATAGCATGTATAGTATGAGAGATATTTTAATGTTCTGACTGGAGGCAGCTGTAATTTTCTGAACGTGCATTTATTTATTTAAATGTGATTGACCAACATTCTGAGCACATATTCAATATTTAAATATAAACATAAAAAAAAAAAAGTCTATGCTTTTGAGAAGGTATTGGCCTTTCAACTGACTTAAGTGAAACTGAATTATAGTAAATCAACTTCAGACTCCTTAAATGGTGATTGAGAGTATTTACAGGATAGTTAGATGTAGCAAAACTAGACTACTTTAAATTTAATTCTTTAGTAAATTCAGATTATTTTTCCTGATGGTCCTCCATGAAACATACACAGTTTGGGGGGTGAAAGCTACAATCATAGAATTATAGAAAAAGTCTAGGCTAAAAAATACCTCTGGATACACTCTGTCGCAGCCTTCTGTGAAAAGCAAGGTCTTAGGTTGGCTAACCATGACAGCCCTGTTGATCTGCCTTGAATATTTCCATCAAGGGAGATTCCACCACCAGTCTGAGCAGCCTATGCAATGTTAAATTTTTTTTAAGCTTTTTTTTTTTTTTTCTTTTGTATTTAAATAGAATTCCCCCTGAAGCAACTCATATCTGTTGCCTCTTTTCTACTCACTTTACAACCTTGTGAAAAGAATAATTACAACTCATCTGCAACTACCATACCAATGGAAAACTGAGATTAAATCCCTCCTGAACCTTCTTTTCCCTCAAGTGGAAACAAACAAACAAACAATGCTCGTTTAACCTTTCTTCATAAGTCAAGTTCTCCATAACTTTGATCATCTTGATGATCCTTTCTGAACCCTCTGTAATTGTTCAGTCTGTATTATAACAGAGGTACCAAAACTGGGCACAATGCGCAAGGTAAAAAGAGCTAAGTAGTCTGGAATAATTTCATCCTTTGGTCTGCTGATGATACAACAACAGCTGAAGCTACAAATGTGTTTTGTCTTAGATGCTGCAAAGTCATACTACTGACTCATATTCAGTTCACTGTCCACCAGTACAAATTCTTCCCAGTCAGTTAGTTCGCAGCTTGTATTGCTAGTTAGAATTATTTCATTTCAGATGTAGGACTTCTATTTATCTTTGTTGAATCTCATGCAGTTTTTCTTGATCCATTTTTCTAGACTGCCAAGGATGCTGTGTATTTTCCTCTTCTGCACAGTTTATCTACCTCTTTTTCCAGTGGGTTGTTATTTGCAAACCTAGCGATAGTGTATTCAATTTCATCAACCACATTGTTTTTAAAGGCCTTGAGGAACTCCACTTATGACTAGTGACTAGTTACCAGTCTGAGAAAATCATCAAAACCTTTTTAGTTTAGCAGTTTAGGCAGATTTCCATTCATCCTGAGGCTAATTTGCCCAGGCCTTATCTTACAATCTTCAACAAGGATTTGAGAGATAAAGTGAAGCATCTTGTAAAAGTCTAGGTAGAAGGATATCCACTGCTCTCCTCCATTAACTGAAGAAGCTGTTTCATCACAGAAGGCAATTGGTTAAGCCTGGTAAATCCACATTGCCTTTCCCCAGTTTCCTTCTTGTCTTTCATGTATGTGGAAAAAGACGTCAAGAGGATCCAAAAGGACTCATTACATACTTTTCCTAGGCTCTGAGGTGAGGCTACCTGGTCTTTAGTTTTCTAGAACTCCTTTTTTCTAGAGCTCCTTTTTTTTTTTTTTTTTCCTTCCCAGAAACAAACCAACAAACAAAAAAGCATAATTTTTGTTGATGGGTATATTTACCCTCTTTTGATCATCTGTGATTTCCCCTAATCCTTCTAAAGGTGACAGAGTGGCTTTGCAATAATGTCTTCCAACTGTGTCAGATGCATCCTATCACATCCCATAGACATTCATATGTCCAGTCAGTACAGATGGTCCTTAGCTCAACTCTCCCCTACTATCAGTGATTAACTGTTTGCTCCAACATTGTTTCTTGGAATAGCAACTTGGGATCTGACCTCACCCTTAAAGACTCAGGTGAAAACAACACTGAGTACCTCAGTCTTATCTATGTCATTATTAAGTAACTTGCTAGCCCTGTTCAGCTTCAGTCTTGTGTCTTGTTCTTCCACTCAGTACAGAAGCCTGCAGAAGCCTCTTTCACTGTTTGAGCTGCAGATGAGCTTTTGCCTGCCTAACTGAATCTCTGCATACTCAGGCAGTATATATATATATAGTCCCATATTTTATTTTATCTTTTCCCATTTGAGCCCTTTGAGTACTTAACTGTTTAACAAGGTTGATTTATATCTATGCTGACTCTAATATTTTATTGTTTTGTTTTGTTTTGCTTTTTTCCATTTGGGGGTATGGACATCCCCTGTGTTTTGAGCAGGCTGCCTCTGAAAATCTTCCAACAGTTCTGAGCACCTTTGCCTTCCAAGACAGGTTTTCATGGGGTTCTTAATAATTACCTGAGCAAATGTTTTCTAGCAATTGAAACCTGCAATTAAGAAGTTGTTTATTTTGCTACTTGCTTTCTTCTTGGCCCTTAAATATATATTCCCTCCCCCAGGGAAATAGATATTAGTGCTCTGCTTGATTTTTCCTAGTGTCCTGTCTATAAATTTGATAATTAGTCATATCTCAATTTATTACCTGTGGTATAAATTTCTATATAGTTTTGTTGAATTTATAATTTTGAATGAAAACTATGAAGTGATGAGTAGAAAGTGTGTGCAAGTACACTTAAGTATTACCATTATTATTATTTTGTCTATTTGTGAAATGTAAATTTGTTTGTTTGTTTTGGTTGTGTTCATTACATACATAGTATGTATACTAATCAAAGGATTTACTAATGCTTCTAGATACAAGTGTCTCAGGAATTTAGGAGAAAATAAAACTCTTTCCAAGAATTTATGTGCTTGTCTCTTCTGCCCAATCTACCTCAATTTAAGTGGTTTTATATTTAGAACAGAGAATATTCAAGGGTCAAAATATTTCTCTGCCAGCAACAATGCCTAATTACAGAAATAATAAATAACATTTTCATGGCAAAAAGCAATAAAGAAATAAAGTTTCCACACTGATTTTTCAAAACAGTCTCTTTCCATAGCTTTGAATATGGATAAAACAGTAAAACTGTAGTAGTATAATGTAAACTGGGACTATTCTTTGAGAAATTCATCTCAGTATTTGAATAGTAATTGTAAATGGTACTCATTTAATCTGACCAGTCATTTAAAAGTTGGGCACCAGTCATTTGAAAACTGGGCATGCATTCCAAGTTAGGTGTCTGTACTTTATAATCAATGAAAAGAGAGAAGAAATGAGACCTCCAAAGAGTGATTAATTCATTTTTAAATAGGTATCTATTAGAAACATAATAAATATATTTCTGGAGATACTCTTCCTGTGTCTGTGGAGGACTTTTAAATGAATAACAAAGATGTCTAAATTTTAGTTACTTAAGCTGTGGTGAAATGAGTCTTATTTTCCGTGTTAGCTCTTCACGTACAAATATATTAGATGAGGGTAATACAGAAACTATTTAATAGTAGGTGTCAATAATATGAATTGGCACAATGATGCAACCTGTACAGACAATAATATGATGATGCTCAACAAGTATAACTGTTTTTGTTTTGCTGTTGTTTTTGAGAAATACTTTATTTTTTTAATCAAAAAAGGTTTGATGGCAAATTATTTCAAACTCAGATTGTAAGATTAATAATGAAGATATTACATGCATGTACACTCCTCAACTTCTTTCTAAATGCATTCCAAATTAGAAATCCTTTTCTATAGCTAAGTTGTGTCATTCGAATACCTATATTGCATCTTCTGTTTTGATTACTGTAATCAGTTACTTGACCTTGGAATTTTTATAATTTTTGCTATGAACTGTAACAGAAAAAGTAACAGTAGTTATTGCAGCCATCATCTTCATCTATCTATTTACTATCAATATTTATTTAATATCTATTTAATATCTAATTAAATATCCATTTAATCCCTTTTTTTTTTTTTTTTTTTTTTTTAACAGAAATGTTTGGTCTTAGAGTTAAGTTGCTTCAAAATTTAATCTCTTTTCCTTCTAACCTACTATTTCCCATCCCTTATTGTCTACTGATGCAGTCATACTCCACAGTCTTGTGTTCCAATTTTCCAAATTGCTGCTAAGATCTTTTCTCCATTGCATAGTGACATTTGCAGCTATAAATATATATATATATGTATACAATGGAAAGAAAAATGGAGAGGATAATTGTTCTGTTAAAAGGAACAGAATAATTTGTTTATTTCTATAACTATCAGACCTTAAAATCATAGCTTTTATGAGAAAACTGCTTATGTATTATTGTGAATGTAATCAGAATGCGTAAGCATGTCTTAAGTACAGCACTCACTTGATTGCTAGCACCTAATCAAGTAGAAAGCTCTGAGAGAGTACCTGAATACTCTCATTTGCCTGGCAAATCTGGTGGCTTTCTACATCGGGGTTAGAGCATTGATGATTAGAGGAAGAGCAACAGAAATCATCTATCTGGACTTGTGAAAGTATTTTGCACTGTCCCCCATAACATCCCTTGTCTATAAATTCAAAAGACATGGATCTGATGGATGGATTACTTAGTGAGTAAGGAGTTGGCTAGATGGTCAGTTGAGGTAAATGGCTCAAGTGGATATCAGTGATGAGTGGTGATCTTCAGGGGTCTGTATTGAGATTGGTGCTGTTTGAGATCTTTGTCAGTGACATGGACAGTGGGATTGAGTGTACCTTCACCAAGTTTGCACATGACAAGTTGTGAAGTGAGGTCAACATGCTGGAGGGAAGGGATGCCATCCAGAGGGACCTGGCCTAGCTTGAGAGGTGGGCCTGTGTGAAATTCATGAAGTTCAACAAGGCCAAATACAAGCCTTGCATTTGGGCTGAAGTAATCCTAAACACAAACAGAGGCTGGGTGGAAAACAGATTGAAAGTAGCCCTCAGGATAAGGACCTGGGGATGTTGGTTGACAAGAAGCTCAACATGAGCTGGCAGTATGTGCTTGAAGCCCAGAAAGCCAACCGTATCCTGGGCTGCATCAAAAGAAGCATGGCCAGTGGGTTGAGGGAGGTAGTTTTCCCCCTCTACTGTACTCCTGTGTACTCCTAAAGCACTACCTTCAGCTCTAGGACCCCCAGAATGAGAAGGACAGGGACATATCAGAATGAGTCCGGGGAGGACCACAAAGATGATCAAAGACCTGGAGAACCTCTGCTATGAAGATAGACTGAGGGAGCTGTGGTTGTCCTCTGTACAAGGCTTCAGGGAGACCTTATTGTGGCCTTCCAGGCCCTGAAGGGGGCCTAAAGGAAAGCAGGAAAGGGAGTCAGGGTATCAGGGAGTGTAGTGATAAAACAAGGATTAAGGGCTTTAAACTAAAAAAGGGTAGATTTAGGTTAAATATTTGGAAGAAATTATTTCCTGTGTGGATGGTGAG
The DNA here is from genome assembly GCF_965140915.1 of Aythya marila. Taxonomy (NCBI): domain Eukaryota; kingdom Metazoa; phylum Chordata; class Aves; order Anseriformes; family Anatidae; genus Aythya; species Aythya marila. The sequence goes on along the minus strand of NW_028137360.1, from coordinate 17,301 downwards.
GCACACCACATGTTGCCCAGAGAAGTTGTGGATGCCCCCTCCCTGGAAGTGTTCAAGGCCAGATTGGATGGGGCTTTGAGCAACCTATCTAGTGGGTGGCATCCCTGCCTATGGCAGGGGGATTAAAACAAGATGATCTTTAAAGGTCACTTCCATCCCAAATCATTTTATGATTAATTCTGTGATTCTGTGACTGTACATGTGTACATTCTGTGGCTCTACGTGAGTAAGCTCAGCCACTTACATCAGAAACAACAAATATATGTTACCAAAATCAAAATGAGTTTCAGTGACATGGTCCTTCCTCTCTAGGCCTGTATTCACTTGCAGAAAAGGTGTGCTTGGAAATCACACGAAGAAATAAAAATAAAAAAAAAATAAAAATAAAAAAAAAGTTTTACCAAGGAAGGAAACAAGATATCTTACAATCAGGTAAACTTAGTATATATCAACACAATAATGGTATGGTCTCTCTTTTACTCCCCATTAAATATCGAAGGTGAAGCACAAGTAATCCCCTTCCATATTTGGAACTGGGCTGTGGACATGATGGCCTGGAACAGTTGTTGAAATATATTATATATTTTTATATATATATATATATATATATATATATATATATATATATATATTATACATATATATTTATTTCTTGTGAATCTCTTTGGACATTTAAACCTTTTGTTTATGACAAAACAAGTGTTAGGATTAACATCATTGAACCTCAAGGATATATAATGTCAGAGAAGGGGTAAACCCATTAGAAGAAAGGAAATCATTCAAAATGTAAAATATTGCTAATGCGTAGATTTCAGGTTTTTGCATGTATGAATCAACTCAACAGATACAACTGAACAAAGTCAGATTAATATTCATTAATATGAACAATTTCAACAAGCCACACTTCCTAATTGAAAACTCAGATCCTATTGACTTTTGATTTGTCTTCTTAAAACAGCAAGTCATCTTAGTAACTCTTTGGTCAATAAAGACAAATTGACACTGTGAGATAAAAATATTCTTAATCTATTTTCAGACATTAGTGACATCTTCCCATAGCTGAAGAATGAGCTTTAAAGGGATTAACTCAGATTTCTATGTCTTAGATAGTAGAAATTCACAGTTGAATTTAATGAATTCCATTTAATGTGTCACTTTTTAACAGAAGCACAGTACTGTGAATGAAATATATTACAGAATCACAGAATCACAGAATTGTCTAGGTTGGAGGAGACCTCCAAGATCACTGAGTCCAACCTCTGACCTAAGAGTAATCATTCCTTCACTAAACCATATCACTAAGTTCAACATCTAAATGTCTTTTAAAGACCTCCAGGGATGGTGACTCCACCACTTCCCTGGGCAGCCCATTCCAATGCCTAACAACCCTTTCAGTAAAGAAGTTCTTCCAAATATCCAACCTAAACCTCCCCTGGCACAACTTTAGCCCATTCCCCCTCATCCTGTCACCAGGCACATGGGAGAATAGACCAATCCCCACCTCACTACAGCCTCCTTTAATGTACTTATAAAGAGTGATAAGGTCGCCCCTGAGTCTTCTCTTCTCCAGTCTGAACAATCCCAGCTCCCTCAGCCACTCCTCATAAGACTTGTTCTCCAGACCCCTCACCAAATTCTCTTTCAAGGGGGCACCCGGATATGAACCAGGGACCTCTTGATATTATAATTGTTCAGAGTAACATGGGTAATTCTTCAAAACAAATAAAATGCAGTAACAAGGGGAAAAGTGCTTATATCTTGTCTCTTTCAAATCAAGCAAAGAAAATCACTTTCATATAACATCTGCTGGATTACTGAAATCTGATCTTTACAGATCTTCAGTCATGATGAAAGTTAGCTTTTGGTGACTTCCTTTTCACTCCTTCATGTAAGCAGTCTTTATTACCTCCCACTTCAGTGACCTACACATGAAGTTTGTCTCAGATACAATCATGTGAAGTCATGTTCTTACCTTCATTCACAGATGTTTTGAGACTTTATGAGCAGTGCTGATGATGCATTCAGATGGTCCTGTCTTACTGTACAGTAGCAGCTTTCCTAGAAAATAATAATGGAGATAATCCCCCATAAAACTGCTTCACTAGTTTAACATTATCGATAAGTACAAAGTTCTTGACATTCTATCTTCCTCCTATATTGGTGTAGATTATTGGATTATTGATGACCCAGTTTTCCTTCTCTCGTGTTTAAATATTCATGTATTTATCAATTTCATACAATTTCAAAATTAAAAAAAAATAATAATATACATTCTACTGCTGAGAATTTGCTTTTTTTTTTTTTTTGTTTCTCCCACACTCACTTTTTTTTTTTTTTTTTCTTCTTCCAATACCAGTAGAGTGCCAATGTACTTATTTTCCTTTAAACATGCTGGATAGTCATGAAAAAATCTTTCTGAGACTAATATTATTATATACATTGAATCTATATTTTCTTTCTTATACAAAACTGACTAGGTTGGAAAATTATTTACTGAAAGTCACAAATAATGACCATATTCAGTTTTAGCTTACCAGGAAAATAAATAAATTAATTAAAATATACCTCCTGTATTAAGATATGCCATTCTACCAGGAAAAAGAAAAAAAGGCAATGATGTTTTCTTATATTGAAAAATAATTCAGATTCCTAAATCTAAGACAATATCTAATGTCAAATATTTGGATCAAAGTATCTAGGTCAAATGCTACTTATTTGGAAAAAAAAAAAAAATCTTATAGCACAAAATAGAAAAAAAAATAATAAAATAACAGAGCATCTGTGGGTTAGCTACAGCTGAGTTACTAGGACACAAATCTTTCATCTAGACAATCCATTTAAACTGAATCTCTGTGTGTGAGATATAAAAAACCTAGAGTTTATCCACAGAAGTCCTGAAAAAAAAACAAAAAGCAAAAAACAACCACATAACTGTAGCCTACATCAATTGCTTGAGAATATTTTAAAATATTTTTAATTTAAAGTGAATCGTTAGTTTTACCTTTGCATTAGATTCATTAAAATGGTCATTTTTCCTTAGTACTGAAAGGAAAGAGTGAGAGATATAGAAGTAGACAGATGTGAAGCAATCTATGTTAAGAATTTCCTAGGGAACTAATATTATACTGTATAAATAATATCACATTTCTTTCTGTTGTTTTCTAATTTTAGAACAGAATGTCAACATTTAACCCTTTCTGGTTTTAAATATGTTCTCCATATACCAGCCTCTGTTATTTAGAATAGAGGCATGTCTTTCTTACAGAGCATTCATAACATCTTTTTTGGTGGGTCTGTTATTAAGTCAACTCCAGACAGCTTTTAATTATTTCTTCAGACTTTAAATTGTGTCCTCTCTGAATATGTGTTCTGAAACGGCTATTAAGGGAATAATGAATGGGTCATTCATTATTGAGTGAGTGAGCAAAAGAGGACTCAATTCACATACAAACTGTGCAAAGGAGAATAGATTTGGGGGTTTTCATCATCTGTTACTCCTGGGTTTCACGTGGAATAATAGAAAACCTTCAATGATACCATGTGGTCTAAGGTAAACAGTTCTGCATGTCAAACCCCTGTTCACCTCAAACTGCTCAAACAGCAAGCCACTCAGTAACATTTTTGATACAGTTAAGGGTATGCTAGAGAGCTAGGACTCCTCCTAATTTCCCCAGAGCCCCAGTTTGTGACACTGTGCTTATCCTGGATAAATAATTAGTTGGAAGTCATGTGTAAGTCAAACCAGACTAAAGATAAAACTAAAAGAAAAGACTAAGCCTGTCTTCATAACCTCCAAATGCATATGTCTAAAAACAATTGTAGAAGAAATAGGTATGGAAATAAAAACATTGAAAACATATTTATGTGATGATTACATCAGGAAAATCTTCCATGCCCTCATTCTGTTGTTTTGCTTTTCCTCTTCTGACAAGACAAGTTTTCAGCTTTTGATTATACTGTCTCCTACTCAGTGTGAGAATGCTAGCCTTAGAGACAGCTATTTTTCTGAGGTATTGTAGAGGATCTACATTAGTTCAAACTAGCTGCTGATTAACTGTTTTCACATCAACTGAAGAAAAGACCTTTTTGTTTTTAATTTTTAAGAGGATAAAGTACTATAAAGACAGATCAGCATTTTGGAGGACAACAGGAATGGACAAAAGGAGGGGAGGATATACCACCAAATTATATCTTCCTAGTAAAGAATGAAGTTAGTGTTTCTGGAACACTGTATGTATTTTTATTTTTATTTTTTAGATACTAAACTCATATATATATATGTATGATATATATATATACACTAAATATAGTTTATATATATATAGTTTATATATATTATATAAACTCATATATATATATACTAAACTGATACATATATATGTGTGTGTGTACTGCTCACTTCTCTCTCTATATATATTTAAATCACAAATTCAACTAAGCAATAAAAAGTAGTAATTTATTCCAAAATAGCCCATTATTCAGGAGGACATCAAGGTTCAGAGTTGGAAAGGAAGAAATAAGCCAGAATCCTAACAAAGTGAAAAAGAACTCAGTTATGCAAAGTGTAGAACACATTGTGAGCTGATGTTTTCTTATCACTCATTGAACATAGAAGATCATAAGAAATTCCAAAGCATGAGAGAATTGTACCAAAAAGGACAAAAGAATAATTAGCAAAAAGATTTATTCAAAATAGAGGAGAAATTCAATTTTAAACTTTTGTCTTATCCTTTTAAATGATCCTAGCTCCCACAGCAGAAGGAAGCATACACAAACCCTATAAAACTATTCACATATATGTTTTTTAATTCAAAATTAATGAATCATAATTGTGCTGCAGTAATCCACTTTAGAACAAGACTGACACTTCAAAGCTATGTTCTGATTAGTTATTTGGACCTTTGGATTATATTATAGCTATTCATCAGTTTTCAGCAATGAGTCTTTGGAACATAATCACTAAAAACTCCATGAAAATCCTATAGCTAAGACAAATAAAATAAATGTATGAAATGACAAATAATTGCTTGTTTAAGCAATGTTTAATAAATGTTTGGGTTCTTCCCATCTCAGTATTTAGTTGCAGATAATTCTTTCTTTCTTCAGCTGCCATTTTTCACCCTGCACTGTCACATTTTCTATGACCCATGCCTGGTGAGAAAGCTGTCTACAAATCAATAGTCAGTGACTGTTACAAGAGTTATCTTTTTTCCTTTTTTTTTTTTTCTTTTTTTTTTTCTTTTTTTTTTTTCTTTTTTTTTTTCCCCTCACACAGGCTAAGAACAACATAAAAATATAATCAGAGATCGGTTGAAATTAGAAGATACCTGTGGAAGTCATGTGGTCTAACCCTCCTGCTCAGGCAGAACCACCTGAGATGCATGGATCATATTATCTGTTGAACACATCCAAGGATGGAGACTTGGAGGCTCTATGACCTTTGTGGGCAACCTGTTCCACTGCTCAGTTGTAGTTACCCAAGATCTATTAATTAATATATATATATATATATATATTTTTTTTTTCCCTGAGTTTTATAATTACTCAGGATTCAAATGCTTATGCTTTGCATTTTATGTGTCTCTTCATTACTACACCAGTGCTAAAACTCACATCAAGTGTTATGTGAATCTCTCATACAATTCACTGTGGTACAAGGGTATAAAGACAATGCAATTCTCACAGGTATGGTCATTATCAAAAGGATTATGTTTTACAGAACAATCCCATGGATATCTAGAATAATACGGGATCCTTTTTATGTAGATGAGGTGGGATTCATTGGACTAGGTTCCATATGCAAAGTTGCCATAGTCTACTGGTATTTGATGAGTACATAGGAACTATGATGTGAATGTCATAGGTTAGGTAGGAACATAAACTTACCTTTTGCTATTGAAGACGCATTTATTTTGTAGTGCCAAATTATCATTCAGGTTATAAATTCTATATATTTTCAAGTAAATATATAAACTTAGTTTAGTACCATGGGGCCTTTTAATAGCATGTAAACAGAATCCTGATTACACCGGTGTAGTTAGCTGGACAAAAAACAAAAAAAAAACAAAAAAAAAAAAAAAAAAAAAGGAATTTTTCAATGTAGCTATCTTCCATACCTTCTGTGCTGACAATACAGGTAGCAGAGGAAAACCTCTCACACTTGCCAGCAAAAATATTTATCTGCATGAGATGAAGGGAGCAAACTCTTAATATTCAAGATTGACACTAAATAGATGTAATTTATTTTTTTCTTCTTCTTTCTAAAAGCTGGACATAGAGGCAGATAACGAACACTCAGAGGAAAATGAGAAGTTACTCTGAACCTCAAGTCTCCAGATCTAAGATTGTCAATAAAAACAATGGAAAAAAGTAAATGATTTGCATAGCTTCACTGAGTTATATTGCCAGTCTTAGATTTGGAGCCTTTAATCTGGAAACAGAAAAATCAGCAATATCTGGGAGCTAAATTTTATGTTCAAGCATTCTTTGGATTTGCTTCACATGTAATCTTTATTGCTTAAACTTGTAACTAACAATGTAATTAATTTGAACTACCTTTATATATTTACTACACAGCCTACATGTAAACTGATATTTGACATCACTTTATAGAGTGTAAGAAACATATGAGGAAAAAAATTAACTCATCCTACTCTAACTATCTAAATCAAGTTAGAGGAGTTGTACTATACAAATGTGCTTCTCTAGAGAATAAACAGCAGCTGGGGTAATAATAGACATTTATACTGCTTATATCAAAATTTATGTTAAATGATGCCACACTATAAGTCTTGATAAATGAAACTTTTTGTTTGTTTATTGTAATATCACATCTATTTTGTAGCAGTAGTCAATAAGTGAGAAGGATATCTAGGGACTGTTTACATATTCCATAGCTTCTTGGTTTACACCCCACCTGCCTGCCTGCCTGCCTGCAGTATGCAGTCGTATGTTAAATGTATCAAGGTCACACCATATAGACCATGTAAGGCACTGTAAATGGCAGAAGAAACACAGAGACATACTAGAAAAATTTTGGTACAATATTTAATGTGTTAGATTTCTTAACTGGTAAAAATACAAAATAGCAGTGCAGGATTGTCAGTAGTCAAGTCCCATGATGTTACAATATGAAGACAGACTGTAATCATAGGCATCTTATTATGTTTGATTTAAAGAAAAATCAACTGACAAAAAGATACTAGCTAGTCTTGGAGATTAGGGTTATAAATTTCAAGTTCATTTTCACAATGTTCTGTAACAATACCTGAATCAGGAACTGGCTCAGTATTTCACAGGAGATTCTTAACAGGAATACTTCCTTCACAGGAGCAGGAGTGTTCACAGATCAATCTTTCCTAAAGCACTCAAGCTGATTTAATTATTTTCTCCCTCTAATGATGATGAATAGTCAGTTGAACCTAACTGAAGAAGATTAGGGTCAACACTTGTGGTTTAACCCAGCAGGAAACTAAGCACCACAAAGCTGTTTGCTTACTCCCACACCCCTGAGTGGGATGGGGAAGAGAATTAAAAGGGTAAAAATATGAGAATTCATGAGTTCAGATAAAGACTGTGTAATAAAAAAAAAAAAAAAAAAAAAAAAAAAAAAAAAAGGAAAGAAAGAAAAAATCCAAAAAGATCAAAGTGATTCACAATGTAATTGCTCATTGCCGTCTGACTGATGCCCAGAGAGTCCACTTGAAATTGTCCCCAAGCCAAATCACCCCAGTATTGCTGATGAGCATGATATCAAATGAAATATTTCTTTGGTCAGTTTGGGTCAGTTGTGTCCTCTCCCAGATTCTTGTGCATCCCCATCCTTCTTGCCAGCGGGATAACATGCGAAGCAAAAATTCCTTTACTTAGTATAAACACTGCTCAGCAACAACTAAAACATTAGTGTTATCAACTATATTTTCATCCTAAGTCCAAGACCTAGTACCATGCCAGATATTATGAAGAAAATGAACTCCAGTGCAGCTGAAATCAGGAAAATGCTGAATGTTTTTGAGAATTTAGGCATTTGCTTCTCATATAATGCTATAGATCATCCATAAACTGCTTACTAGTCTGATAGCCATAAAGATGTTATCATCTTGTATTAATTTCTGTTTTGTCTCACGTACATGTAATTAAAGTTTCCTATTTAGTATTTTATCCTATGTATTGAAAAACTGTATTCCTCTGTGACTCTTGTGAATTGTATTCCTATATTCTTGTATTCCTCTGTGACTTCTTGAAACTCTGTTTTGCTGTTTTTATATTTTTCCCAGTATATTAACCCCTGCAAGTAGACATCATTGACAAACTTTCTTTTCCTCCCCCCCTCCTCTCCTCTTTTCTCTCCCTCTCTCCCCCTCCTTTATCCCTCTCTCTCTCTCCCCCCCCCATTAGTTCTCAAGCAAGTAAATATTAATCTGAAACTGAGTTCAAGCAAATATCTAAAACTTTAAATTATAGCAGCTGCAAGAAGAAAGTAGAAGCCAGAATCAACAAATTATCCAATATTCTGCTTGCAGTTATCTCTTCCACTGCTGTAAGTGACAATTCTGCATCATTTAGCTGGGTGGGAGGGAGAGATGTTTTGGGCTGAAGAAAACTTTGTTTAGATCAGGCAATCTGGCATAGTACTACTATAATATCTTCACAGGAAAAAAAAAAAAAAAAAGTTAATTATAAAGCAAATGTATTTTGCATAAATTCTGTGTGAAACATATGCACTGCTATTTTAATTTAAATGTCTTTTTCAGAAAAAAATAATAAAAAAAAAGTCTTCCTTTATTTGAAAATATTAAGATATATTAAGCTAAAATATCGTTCTACTTCACAGTTTAGGTGAAATTTCTCACAAAGGCATGGAGAAATTCCAACTTTTTTTTTTTTTTTTTTTTTTAATCTCAATAATTCTTTACATATTTCCTTGAGAAGTCTTAAAAGATCTTCTCCAGGAGTAAATAAGAAAGAGTATCTGAATATTCAAAAATTTTAAAATGCTTTCAGTTGTAAATGACTTTTAATTTTTTGGACGTTTCAATAATTGTTTCTGTAAGTCTGTAGAAGCATAGATTCATTTTATGGATTTATTCCTTCAGTCTTACTAAGTAATAACAAAATTGGGCACATAATTTTAGGAATACCCAAATTTGTTTCACACCAAATAAACTAGCAATTAACTTTCTGTTGGAAAGTTTTCTTTTAGGAAGAACTTTTTACTGAGAGGGTTGTGAGGTATTGAAATGTGCTGCCCAGGGAAGTGGTGGAGTCACCATCTCTGGAGGTCTTTTAGATGGAGGACGTTTAGATGTTGAACTTAGTGATATAGTTTAGTGGAGGACTTGTTAGTGTTAGGTCAGAGGTCGGACTCGATGATCTTGAGGTCGCTTCCAACCTAGATAATTCTGTGATTCTGCGAACTTTATAAATAAATAAATAAATACATAAAAATCTTAAGTTATTGTTATTAAAAAAAAAAAAAAATCACAAGTATTAAATATAACCTTGGAATTTGGAAATTGATTTTCTGCAAATAAATACATTTTGCATTGTCTTACAAACATATATATATATATATATATTTAATTTTTTCCTTTTACAGGTCATTTAAACTCCATAATGTTTTGGGACATGCATGTTCCAGAGACATGCATATGTAGTATTTTGCATGTACTTTAAAACGACCTATTGCAGCGTTTTTATATCATCATTAGTTGGTCAGGAAATGTATCACATTTCAGTAGAAAAAATTAATAAGATAAAGTATTTGCAAAATTTGAGGTTTTGTATTTGACTCACCAAAAATTGTGTATACAGTGCAATGTAATTTAAATTCATATTTTGTTTTTCAAGTAGCATCGCTTCTGACAGAATCCTTCTACATGAAATGGAAAATATTAAGTATCTGCTTTTTCAGAAAAATACTAGTCTATGGCTTGCCATAAGATATATGAAATACAATATTATATTGTGAATAGTGGGTAGATAAAAGTCAGATTGATAGACAAACTTGTTAGAATTACAGTCTTAGAAGGACACATTAAAAATGTTTCCAATCCTTCTTATCTCAGTTTTCTTACTCACATAGTGCATCAAGATGTTATATGTAGTATCTTAAAAAGAATTTAATGAATTCATAAGTGGGAGTGTTTACTCCGAGCATACATGTTGATTTCTAAGTCAAAAGAAGAACTAAACCTTGTATGAGGTGATGTAGAATGGGGAAAATTGTCAAGGATTTAACAAAATAAGGCAGAAAGCTGCTCTTTTCTTCTCTAGTGACATATTACAGTACTTCACTCAGAGACAGGAGAACAACAAGAAAAAAAAAAAAAAAAAAAAACAAAAAAAAACAAGCCATTGCTTTCTTTTCCTTTATAATATGAAATTAGCTATATCACCAAAGTCTGTAGATTAAAAACATTCACTATTCAGAGAAAAAAAAAAAAAAAAAGCTTTCTGTTTATTTTGTTTTTGTAGCCTTTAAATCTCTTCCTCTAATAAACATCAACACATTAAAAAAGGTCCAAGTTGTTACATGTTTTCAGACATAGGGGAATGTTATTTATGCATCTTTTTCATGCTGGCTAACTGTTGAGCATGCATCTTCATTCTAGAGGACTTAAATATATTTGGTTCCCCCAAATATCCCAATAAGAAGAAAACAAGAACCAACTGTTGGATGTTTTGATTTAAGGAGACCCCAAAATCTCCTATGTTAGCTTACATGTTTTATTCATTAACATCACTTCAAGAGTCTTCTATAGTTATAGTTCTATTATTTTGTGAAGGTGAATGTTTCACATCAGAAAAATGGAGTCTGGGTTTTCATTTTGAAAAGAAAGATTTGGAGGAAAAAAAAAAAAAAAGAATTATTTTCAATGCTAATAATTTTCCAGTTAAGTTATCAAATCAAAATTGAGTTATTCTAATATTCCAATCTAGTTGTTTGTGTCCAGATGCACACCTTCAGGAATGGTTATCTGCAGTTATCTTATCTAAAGACCTTAAGAAGTGCTCCATAATTACCTTTTTTACAACTCTACTCCCAACTGGAGTTTCAAGCACCTGGTGAGGTAAATAGATTGATTGATTGATTGATTGATTGATTGATTCCTGTGTTGTGTTACTTCCAATCAGAGATGGAAGCATAAAAGAGAATAATTACTATATCTTCTTATTTACAGGGGTCCAAAGATAATACTTGTGTTTGTATATACACTTCACTCAGCCCTTGAGAACTCATTATTGTTATATGTGCTAAATGAAGAGACTATACTAGAGAAATATGGTAAATCACCTTTGACATATGAATGTATGAAGTGGTTGTGTTCAGTGCAATGAACAATGGTCTCATCATTATTAATTATACTACAGAGGCTGTCTGGGTGGCAGTGTGATTTGGAAGAGGTATGTAATATGAGAGTACGTTATGAATGTTATGAAAGTTAAAGACAGATAATTTGAGGCAGCAAAACAAGTTATTAGAAGGATAGGAAGTTAGAAATAGAATACTTAATTGTACTTTTGAGCAAGTAGGATGGTAACAAGTCCCTGCTCTAAATATCACTATCATATCTCATTTAAAGATATGGTAAAAGTTCTGGGAAAAGTTGCCCAGGAAGGTTGTGGAATTGCCACTTTGGAGATGCTCAAAACTGAGCTGCATAAGACTCTGAACGACATGCTCTAACTTTGGAGTTATCTTGATTTGAGCAAGTTGGAGCAGATGATCTCCCAGAGCTCCTTCCAATCCAATTTATTCTATGATGCTGTGATTTAACATGTCACAGACTCTTCTGAAACATTTGGCAGAATAAAAGTTTTAAGAAATTAACATACTGTTCCATAAAAGATTTTTTTTCCAAAGAGTGTTTAAGTACATAGTAGATAAGAAAGTTAAATAAGGACGACATTTCTGATCTGTGAGCAATTCTACATTTTTTGTGCTATTCCATTCCTGCATATGATTAAAAACAAACAAACAAACAAAAAAAAAAAAAAGAGACCACTTTTTGAAATTTCCCAAAAAGCAAAATTCTGAAAACAACAGTAGAAACAATAAAAGCATTCATAGCAATTAAAACATCTCCCTCTGCAGAGCCATTTTCACAATATTCTCTTACAACATTGTTTTAAAACAGAACCATTATGTTTTTCTTTCCCAAAAGCTCCAAATATAATTTGCTGGTTGTGCCAATGCTCTGCTAGATTTCATTCCATGTTTAAATGGGCACTCCTACAGAAATTTGATTCCTAACATTTCTGAGTAAATGATGGAAAACTGAAACACCTCAACAATTATTTAATCTTTGCCTTCTCTAAAATTACATTAGAAAAACCTTTTGTCAATCATAAATTTTGTTTGTTTGTTTGTTTCATCATAGCTTTTAGAGAACTGATATTTACTTCTCTGTCATTGAGTTTTAAGTATGTATAACTAATACACCAGGTATTAATTTGACAAAATATGTTAAAGTAATGCAATTGTTTGAAGAACGGTTTTTTAGATACAGGATCTGCTTCTGAAAAACTATATTTACAGCTGTATGTAACTACCAGTAAATAACCACAAAAACAGCAAAACAACTCTCCTTTTTGAAGTGATACTTAGCACTGGATATATTTCATTGATAAAGTTGTTAAATTTACAGCCAAGATAAATATGTCCATTGAATCCACATATATATACAAGAACTGATAGTTCAGTTTATTATTGGTAAGACTAATATTCTTAAATTCATTAGCTTACATTATGTAGAAGATAGATAACATAATTGTTAGCTTTCTCATGACCATAGTCTAAAAATTTCAAAATAATAATGTCAAGGTCTACACATATTATTTCTCTCACTATTGAATGCTTAGTGATAGAGCATTTCATAATAAAAGTCATCATGAAGACAGGTAGGCAAGGTGTCCTTTTTTTTTTTTTTTTTTTTTTTTTTTTTTTTTTTTTTAAGAAGAAAACATGAAGTTCTGGTACTTTTAAGGCTTCTTAAACAGCCAATATCAATTTGTGAGAAATTCTCCTGATAAATAAATTGTGCTTTTTATGTTCCATTCAGGGTAGAAAAATATATTATTAGGAAAAAAATACATTGGTAGTCACAATGTGTTCTGGGTTATGTATTGTATATAAATTGGTCTGTTTCTAGCTTGTTATTAAAAGCAGAAGAAAAAAAAAAAAAAAAAAAACAGAAGTAAAAAGAAGTAAAAAACATTTTTTCAAGTGTTAGCAGCTGCAGAAAGTATATATTATCTCAAAGAATTTCAGACAGAGGCAAATTTTCAGCCTTTCAGGGTGTTACAAACTCAATCTGCTTTATATAATGATATGCTGAAATGATAAAATGACAGCTAAACTCCAAAACCTAAAAGGATTGTATATTAACTTTTAGATATAATGTAAAGGCTTCATTAACTTTGAATCTTTTCCAAATGGAACTAAAGAACAGAATACCATAAATCAGATGTTTACCTTCAGAGGGTAACCTCCTACTGTCACTGAAGTGACTGAAATCTAGGGGATGATAAGTGTATTTTTATTTGAATAACATTGTGATGCTTGCAATACATTAGGGACAGATATGACCTAGCATTTTATGTGCAGTATTCCTGCACAACAGCTTCCTTTAGTGCTCAGTTGTGACAGCAGTTACATGCTATGGTACTGATTTTGGTCAAGACAGCTGCTTCTTCATCCTCAAGTTCAAATGCTCAGGTTCACAGGTTCTGTCCTTATTTTTATGCATGGGCATATGTGGAGCTGTATTACCTCTTCTTCTAAATCATTAGGTGGTGTATGTTTCCCATGTTAGCTTTTAGTAATTGGATCCTTCCATTCAAGAAGTATCTTAGAGTCTTCTATGTCTTTGTCTCAATAATGTTTTACTATCTTAGCATTATAAACTTTACATTGTTTTATTAATTTTCAGTAGTAGTATATATATATATATATATGTATATATATATATGTATAACCAGCTACTGGTTATATACATGGTTATAGACATGCGTGTATATATATATATATACATGTATATATATATATGTATACATATATGTATATATACACACATATATTTGGTTTTCTTCCTTTTTTTTTTTTTTTGCCATCTGGTATTCTTTGGATGATTTGCACATCCGGAAGCCCTACTGTCCTCCAGACTCCTAAACAGACCTGCGTTTTCCATTCTGTTCTCTCACAGTGTAGCAAGATCCACTGTAACACAGCCTACACCACCGTTTCCCTCACAAAGACCATCTACATAATCTTTTGCTATAATCAAAGAGTCATAATAGATACTCTGTTAAGCTCTATCTATTTTTGTTTGTTTGTTTGTTTGAAAAGTAAGATACTTTACATTTACTTCTGGATCAGAGTATTCTCAAGGCTGCTACAATGTGTTATAAGTTAAAATTATAGCTTCTGTTACAGTTTCCTGTTCATGTGTTCTTGAGTTGTGCAATTAGTAAGGACTTCATTATCTATGAATAGTTAGCTCCATTTGAACTCATCTGAAATGTTTAATTTAAAAATGAATCTTTTGATTCTATTGCTCCTTTAACTTTTATTATGAAAAAGTATATATATTAAAATATATAAGAAAAATATTAAATATATATATTTTTTTGTGGTCCTTCATCTTCAGTAGCTCTTTCTGTGCAAAACCATTAAGGAGATTCACAGGTTATAGTGTATACAGTGTAATAGTGTATACAGATAGTTTTTGCTTTTGCCTATATGGGCATGAAAAAGATGCAAGTTTGCTAGGGCTGGGAAGTTCTTACTAATCTTAGGTCCTAGTTGTCTGTCCTATATGAGATCAGGCACTGGAGTTGAGAGAGAGTAGAGAAGATATTTGAGTTATCTCAGGAAATTGAAATTGTGCTTTCAAACTTTTTTTTTTTTTTTTTTCCAAGTGGAAATGTGTGTTAAAAATGCTCAGTAAGATGAGTGGTGAAGAACATTATCATTAAATTCTAATAATAGAGTGCAAAACCAAAACAAAACAAATTGAATTACTCTTCTGAATGAAGAACTGAGATGACTGATAGAGTTGACTTCAAAACCAGAAGGGAGGAAAATCAGTATCAGGCAGTGTGGCAGTGATTTTTAAGATGGCAAGGGGAAGTTAGAAACATATTGCTGAGAGGGAAGCATATTGCTAAGGGAAAAGGCTGTAGCTGAGATCATTTTCCTAGTGTTTTGGGCAGACTGATTTCTAAAGTCTGGGAAGGTACTTCAAGCCAAGTACTTCAAATATAGAGCAATCAACAGTTTATTTTACCAGCCAAGCCAGATGCGCATTGATGTGAAGTTTAGAGCCTGGCAAACTTGCTAGATTCTGTCCTGCGGCTTCTGGAGTTTCAAGGGGATAAACAATCTGTAGTCAATTCAA
Organism: Aythya marila; assembly: GCF_965140915.1. Taxonomy (NCBI): domain Eukaryota; kingdom Metazoa; phylum Chordata; class Aves; order Anseriformes; family Anatidae; genus Aythya; species Aythya marila. The sequence continues at coordinate 1,900 of NW_028137360.1, read as the reverse complement.
AGGCAGTTTCTTTGGTCCAAAGGTGAAGTGACAGTTAATGTGCCAGTCATGTCAGTGTAGACTTTGTAGCAAAATAAAATACATACCTTGGAATTTTGAAGTCTGAATGGATTCAGGATGATGATAACCTCTAGAACAATTTTGGTTATGGTTAACTTTTTTTTTTTTCTCTTTCCCTTTACTTGTATTTATTTTTAATGTCATGAGGACATCTCTATTTAATTAATATTTCAAATACATTTGCTTTTCTTTTTATTCAGTATTGTTCATAACTTATCATATCTGATGAATACTAAGGAAGTCAAACCACTCTTCTGAGTAAAAAGATCCTGCAGCATAAGCAGATAATGCAAAAGGCTCTGTGCCAAGACACTGCTAAGACAGCAAATGGTATAGAAGAGCATGCCAAGGAATATGAACTTCCTAACAAAGTGCAGTCATCTTTCCAGTGATTCTGAATACATTAGAGTTGATGATTTACATGCATATACCTATCTTCACTTCCTTTTTGCCCTGAGCCTTTTGTTCAGATCAAACACCCTCTTCTGAATAGAATTATGGTCTACTGCAAAAGGATACCAGTAACTAAGATAAACACAAGAAGTACCACACAGAAGTGTCGAGAAAGGAAAGACTCTATTAAAATGTTATCAGCTAAACATGTGAGGAAGGAATTAAAGACCAAGAAGGAACTAGGAGGACTGAAGTCAATAATCCTAGAGGCAGTTCTCAGTTGCTCTTTAAGAAGGAGAAACTTGAAGTCTGGTTAAATGCATAATGATAATTTTTCCTACAGCCTAGTGGCCAGCATACTACTGTGCTTTGCAGCCATCCTCATCATCCTCCACAAATTCTAGGTTTCCAAACCTAAGTCAATGGAAATCAGAAATACCTATGTAATATAGTGCTAAGTGGAGCAATAAGTGCTGAGGGAGCTGACAGGTGTGATTGTGAGGCCAGTCTCTATAATCTTGCTTGTTTGTGGCAACAGGGAGAAATGCCTGAAGATAAGAAGAAAGCATATATCACTCCTATCTCCAAGAGGGGCAGGAGGGAGGACCCAGGGAACTACAGGCTGGTCAGCATCACAGTCCCTGTGAAGGTGATGGATCAGCTAACCCTGCAAACCATTTGTGTGCACATGAATGTGAAGGAAATCATCAGGAGTAGTCAGCATGGATTCACCAAGGGGAAGTCATGCCTGACTAACTTGATAAGCTTCGATAATGAAATCATCAGCCTGAAGGATGAAATAGATATTGTCCTCCTGGACTTCAGTAAGGTCTTTCATATCATTCCCCATAAGATATTCATACTGAAGCTGTTGAACTATGGACTGGATAAGCAGACAGTGAGGGAAGTGGAAAACTGGCTAAACATCCAGACCCAGATAGAAGGGGTCAGTGGTTCAATACTGAGTCCAGTTCTGTTTAATATCTTCATTAATGATCTGGATCATATAATAGAGTGCAGCCTCAATAAATTTGTAGATAACATGAAATTATGGATGAATTCACCAAAAGGCTGTGCTTCCGTCTAGAGAGACCTTGACAAGCTGAAGAAATGAGATGACAAGAATGTCATGAAGTTCAACACGAAGTGCAGACTATGGGAGGGACAACCTCAGACATTAGTACATGCTTCCACTAACAAGGTTAATGGTATTCTTGGCTGCATTAGGCAAAGTATCACTAGCAGGTCAAGAGACATGTTCCTTGTTCCTTCCTTTTTTTTTTTTTTTGTTTGTTCATTTGTTTGTTGTTTGAGGTTTGACAAGATGACATGGACAGTAGGATTGAGTGCACCCTCAGCCAGTTTACCAATGACACCAAGCTGTGTGGTGTGGTTGACATGCTGGAGGGAAGGTTTTGCCAGGGACCTAGACAGGCTTGAGAGGTGG
>NW_028137361.1:0-3000 GCF_965140915.1 Aythya marila | reverse complement strand
GGTGATGCCGATATTTTTTGGGGTGTTTTTGACGTGTTTTGGGGTCTCCATTAGGTTTTGTTTTGTTCTTGTTTGTCATTATGTTAAATAGGTGTGGATTGTGGGTTTTGGAGAACATCAGGTAGGTTTAGGGTGGTTTTGGGGTGGATCTATGGTTTTGGGGGATTTTCTTCGAGTTTTGGGGGTGATGCCGATATTTTTTGGGGTGTTTTTGACGTGTTTTGGGGTCTCCATTAGGTTTTGTTGGGTTCTTGTTTGTCATTATGTTAAATAGGTGTGGATTGTGGGTTTTGGAGAACATCAGGTAGGTTTCGGGTGGTTTTGGGGTGGATCTATGGTTTTGGCGGATTTTCTTCGAGTTTTGGGGGTGATGCCGATATTTGTTGGGGTGTTTTTGACGTGTTTTGGGGTCTCCATTAGGTTTTGTTGTGTTCTTGTTTGTCTTTATGTTAAATAGGAGTGGATTGTGGGTTTTGGAGAACATCAGGTAGGTGTAGGGTGGTTTTGGGGTGGATCTATGGTTTTGGGGAATTTTCTTCCAGTTTTGGGGGTGATGCCATTTTTGTTTGGGGTGTTTTTTAAGGTTTTTGGGGTCTCTGTTTGGTTTTGTTGGGTTCTCGTTGGTCATCGTGTTGGAAAAGTGTAAATTGTGGGTTTTGGAGAACATCAGGTAGGTTTCGGGTTGTTTTGGGGTGGATCTATGGTTTTGGCGGATTTTCTTCCAGTTTTGGGGGTGATGCCGATATTTGTTGGGGTGTTTTTGACGTGTTTTGGGGTCTCCATTAGGTTTTGTTGTGTTCTTGTTTGTCATTATGTTAAATAGGAGTGGATTGTGGGTTTTGGAGAACATCAGGTAGGTTTCGGGTGGTTTTGGGGTGGATCTATGGTTTTGGGGATTTTCTTCCAGTTTTGGGGGTGATGCCGTTCTTGTTTGGGGTGTTTTTGACGTGTTTTGGAGTCTCCATTACGTTTTGTTGTGTTCTTGTTTGTCATTATGTTAAATAGGAGTGGATTGTGGGTTTTGGAGAAGATCAGGTAGGTTTAGGGTGGTTTTGGGGTGGATCTATGGTTTTGGGGGATTTTCTTCCAGTTTTGGGGGTGATGCCGTTCTTGTTTGGGGTGTTTTTGACGTTTTTTGGGGTCTCTGTTGGGTTTTGTTGGGTTCTCGTTGGTCATCGTGTTGGAAAAGTGTAAATTGTGGGTTTTGGAGAACATCAGTTAGGTGTAGGGTGGTTTTGGGTGGATCTATGGTTCTGGCAGATTTTCTTCCAGTTTTGGGGGTGATGCCGATATTTGTTGGGGTGTTTTTGACGTGTTTTGGGGTCTCCATTAGGTTTTGTTGTGTTCTTGTTTGTCATTATGTTAAATAGGAGTGGATTGTGGGTTTTGGAGAACATCAGGTAGGTTTAGGGTGGTTTTGGGGTGGATCTATGGTTTTGGCGGATTTTCTTCGAGTTTTGGGGGTGATGCCGATATTTTTTGGGGTGTTTTTGACGTGTTTTGGGGTCTCCATTAGGTTTTTTGGGTTCTTGTTTGTCATTATGTTAAATAGGTGTGGATTGTGGGTTTTGGAGAACATCAGGTAGGTTTAGGGTGGTTTTGGGGTGGATCTATGGTTTTGGGGGATTTTCTTCCAGTTTTGGGGGTGATGCCGTTCTTGTTTGGGGTGTTTTTGACGTGTTTTGGGGTCTCTGTTGGGTTTTGTTGTGTTCTCATTGGTCATCGTGTTGGAAAAGTGTAAATTGTGGGTTTTGGAGAAGATCAGGTAGGTTTCGGGTGGTTTTGGGGTGGATCTATGGTTTTGGCGTATTTTCTTCCAGTTTTGGGTGTGATGCCGATATTTGTTGGGGTGTTTTTGACGTGTTTTGGGGTCTCCATTAGGTTTTGTTGTGTTCTTGTTTGTCATTATGTTAAATAGGTGTGGATTGTGGGTTTTGGAGAACATCAGGTAGGTTTCGGGTGGTTTTGGGGTGGATCTATGGTTTTGGCGGATTTTCTTCCAGTTTTGGGGGTGATGCCGTTCTTGTTTGGGGTGTTTTTGACGTGTTTTGGGGTCTCTGTTGGGTTTTGTTGTGTTCTCGTTGGTCATCGTGTTGGAAAAGTGTAAATTGTGGGTTTTGGAGAACATCAGGTAGGTTTCGGGTGGTTTTGGGGTGGATCTATGGTTTTGGCGTATTTTCTTCCAGTTTTGGGGGTGATGCCGATATTTTTTGGGGTGTTTTTGACGTGTTTTGGGATCTCCATTAGGTTTTGTTGTGTTCTTGTTTGTCATTATGTTAAATAGGAGTGGATTGTGGGTTTTGGAGAACATCAGGTAGGTTTAGGGTGGTTTTGGTGTGGGTCTATGGTTTTGGGGGATTTTCTTCCAGTTTTGGGGGTGATGCCGATATTTTTTGGGGTGTTTTTGACGTGTTTTGGGGTCTCCATTAGGTTTTGTTGTGTTCTTGTTTGTCATTATGTTAAATAGGAGTGGATTGTGGGTTTTGGAGAACATCAGGTAGGTTTAGGGTGGTTTTGGGGTGGATCTATGGTTTTGGCGGATTTTCTTCCAGTTTTGGGGGTGTTGCCGTTCTAGTTTGGGGTGTTTTTGACGTTTTTTGGGGTCTCTGTTGGGTTTTGTTGGGTTCTCGTTGGTCATCGTGTTGGAAAAGGGTAAATTGTGGGTTTTGGAGAACATCAGGTAGGTGTAGGGTGGTTTTGGGGTGGATCTATGGTTTTGGCGGATTTTCTTCCAGTTTTGGGGGTGATGCCGTTCTTGTTTGGGGTGTTTTTGACGTTTTTTGGGGTCTCTGTTGGGTTTTGTTGGGTTCTCGTTGGTCATCGTGTTGGAAAAGTGTAAATTGTGGGTTTTGGAGAACATCAGGTAGGTTTCGGGTGGTTTTGATCTATGGTTTTGGTGTATTTTCTTCCAGTTTTGGGGGTGATGCCGATATTTGTTGGGGTGTTTTTGACGTGTTTTGGGGTCTCCATTAGGTTTTGTTGGGTACTTTTTTGTCATTA